>NW_023046174.1:0-68983 GCF_011762505.2 Arvicanthis niloticus
CTTTGAAGTTTTGTTTGTTTTGTTTGTTTTTTTTTTGATCCCTCCTCCCCCTCTTCCTCTTCCTCCTTTTGGTAATAGGTTTTCTCTGTGTAGCCCTGGTTGTCCTGGAACTTGCTCTGTAGATCAGACTGGCCTCAAACTCAGAGATGCGCCTGCCTCTGGCTTCCAAATGCTGGGACTTTAGTGTGTGTCACTCCAGCAAGCCTCATCACTGAGGCATTTGATATCACCCATACTCTGAGAGGGTCTTAAATGTGCTCTCTTCTCTGAATAGTACACATTCTGGCATGCATCACATATTTCTACTTGTATGAATAATATAGATTTTAGACGTGACATAGCCAAAATAACTCTGCATATAAACCTTCTGTAACTAGCTCCAGGGGATCAAGTGTCCTCCTCTGACCTCCCCACCCCCCCCCAAAGCACCAGGTACACATATAATGCACAGACATACACAAGCAAACACTCACACAAATAATAAAAATAAATCTTTTAGAGTGTGGGAAATGCTGTCTTCGCTCCTAAATACCACAAAGTAATTAAAGTCACTTGCTACATATCTTGATCTTTAGCCTGGACTAGGGTAAATTTCAAAATAAATTTAAAACATTGTTCTTTTTAAAAAATAGGCAAGTGGGGTTTGAGAGCTGGCTCAGTAGTAAAGTGCTTCTCATACAAGCATAAATCTTGTATCATAATGGCCTCATAAGCATGGATGTACACATGCACATGCATGTGCACACACGTGTACACACAGTCGTGAATATGTGTACATGAGCACACACACACAATGTTCTTTGTTTTCTGAAGTCATTGGTATGTGGGTTTTTTTTTTTTGTTGTGTTGTTTTTTTTTTTTTTTTTTGATAAAAGAATAAGCTTTTGCAGAGAATGTATTTGTTTTGCCCTGAACACAGACATATAATAATAACTTAAACCTGTTAGAAAAAGAAATCCACAACACCAACATTTAAAAAAAAAAAAAAAAAAAAAAAAAAAAAAAAAAAAAAAAAACTGGTCATGGCAGCATGCACCTGAAATCCCAGCCCCAGGAAGGTGGAGAGAGGGGGACCACTGGTGTTTGATGGCCGCTCAGCCTCGTTGAATTGGCAAATGAGGCAGAAAGCCGGGAGATGGCGCAGATGGTAAAGCATTCTCAGCAACAAGGGTGAGGACCAGCCACGTGAGAGCCAGGTAGGCAGGACAGCTTGTCAGTAATCCCAGCACAGAAAGCAGAGACTGGGAACCCTCAGAACAATCTAACCAGGCAAACTCCAGGTTCAGGGAGCAAGACCCAACCTCAGTGAGGAAGGTAGAGCATGATTTCAGAAAACACAGAACAACATCAGCCTCAGGCCTCCACACGTGTGTGCACACATCTCCACATATTCACACTCCCGCTACATGTGAACATACATATGTGCACACCACACACACGTACATGAGACATAATTTTTTTAAGTTTTTAAATTAAAATAAAAATGGGGCCATCGAGAGGGCTCAACAAGTAATGCATTTGCTGTACAATTCTGACGGCCTGAGTTCAATCCCTGCAACTGACATGAACATGGAAGGAGAGAAAAGACTTCACAAAGTTGTTCTCTGACCACACACACACACACCACTCACACAATAAGTTATTTCACATTTTCAGATTGTGTGTGAGCACACTCGTATACACATGTATACATGTGCATGTGTGCAGGTGCCCTCTGAGGTCAGAGGCCCTGGATCTCCCAGAAGCTGAACTTACAGGGAGTTGTTAGCCACCCAGTGTCATTCCTGGGAATCAAACGCTGGCCTTCTGGAAGAGCAAGCGCCTCTTCACCAATGAGCCATCTCTGCAGCCCCTAGTATAACTATTGCTTAGGATTACAGCATGGAGCATACTATCTGCTGGTCATATTTCAAGGTGCAAACAGCTACAGTGTACAGGAGAATGAACTGACCCACCTCTCTATTGCCTATTGATCTCTGGCGTGGATTTGGCTGTTCTGGCTGGCTGGGCAGATATCCCCTTCCTCCCTCACCACTCCATGCGTGTCCATTTGGAAGCTATGTACTAGGTCAAGGAGAACAACCCCCTTCATAGAGAACTTCCCAGTCCTCCGCTAAAACCTGCAGGCAAGCTCTCAAGATGATAGAGTGGACATGGGGGTGTGAAAACACGAATCATCATTTCAGAAGACAACTTATTTTATTGCATATGAAAGGGAAATACAGTTGCTATGCTCTTAAAGACTTAACGAGTTCATAACTTTTAAGTTGAAATTATTTTTAGATGTCGTCTCCCATCCCTTCCCTCTTTCAAGTTCAAGTCCTCACAGGTTACATAGTAAATTCAAGGTCAACCAGGGCCACACAACAAGCCCTTGTCTCAAAAAGCCAAGAAAGGAAACAAAAAGAAAAAGTAAATAAATCTGTCTAGAGTATATGTTTACATGTTACACCTGTCTATAATAGATGGGGGTTTTTATTTAAAAAAAAAAAAAAAAAAGAATAAGCTTGTGCAGAGAATATATTTGTTTTGCCCTGAGAATAGACATGTAACTTAAATCTGTTAGAAAAAGAAATCCATAGCCCAGAGCCTTGTTTCCTATCCTAAGTGGGAGGAAACCCGAGGCCTCACCTGGCAGGGCTAAGGGCCATGATAGGCTCAGTGAAAGACCACACAGATCCATGTGGACGTCACCCGTGAGCCGGGATCCTGGTGCACTTTCTCATCCATAACAAGTGATAAAGAAACAATGAACTTAAAAAAAGAAAGAAAGAAAGAAAACCAAGAGTGCCTCATTCAACAGAAACTGACCAAAACTCTACTCGCAGTGGCAAGAACATCAAACAAAAACGAAGCTGTTTTCAAAGAAAGCCGAAATAAAGAATAACGCAGCCAGCGAGGATAAAACACTGAGAGCGAAATAAATTTATACATCAGACAGCTATTGCTCAAAATTCTCGTGCGGCTTTGGACGTTCCCGTTTGCCTGGGAGCTATGAGCACTGTCTTCACACGCTGGGAAGGCTTGGAAAAACTAGTCAGTATTCAGGGTTTAATCCGCAGCCCCGTGCTCCAGCCCTCGGGCTGCGGCTGCGCAGGCAGACAGCCGTGTGTCCTCCGGAGAGGTTAGGGGTTACAATACAAATATGCAAACAAGAGAGTTTGCCTGTGATTTCTTCTGCTATTTTCTTTTTTTAAAAAAAAAGGAGAGGAAGGGTAGGGTAGTGCGCAATCTTAGAGATTTGTTTAAATATCTCAGTATATTTTGATTTAGAGAAAGAAAATGATGGACGGGAATGGACACACTGGTCCTGGGGAAAATCGATACTCTTTGGAGAAAAGGTTGACGTGTGTGTGACCGTTAATTCACCAGACTCACTAAGGAGTTATTGATTTCTCAATCAGCGCCCTGGGCACTTGATTCTCCCCAAGGGGAAATTAACAATCCCAACTAAACTAACATATTCTGCTATTGAACTAAACCAATGGATACAAAAGTCAATCCCGTCACTGGGCACGACATCCTAATTATGAGGAGGAGGGGAATATGTCTGTCCTTGTGAGGGAATACCTAGAATTAAAAGTTATTTAAACCAAAAAAAAAAAAAAAAAAAAAAATATATAGATATATATATATATTATAATATTATATATATATATATATATATATATATATATATTGTGTAAACACACAAAGTGGAAGCCAACAGACTTTAATTTCCCAAACCAGCATCTTAGATGTAGCCCCAGACTAGCCTGAATCTAACATTCTTCTGCCTCAGCCTCCTGGGTGCTGAGATCGCAGGTGTGCACCAAGGGTAGGTTTCCGACAGAGAATTTTTGTTGTTTGATTTTGAGATAGGCTTTTCATGCAGCCTAGGCTAGCCTTTAACTTGGGATGCTCCTGCTCCAGGCTCTCATGCAGCCCAGGCTACGCCTTAAACTTGGGATTCTCCTGCTCAGCCTTTCTAGTGGTGCCTGGTATTGGTTTTAAACAGGAAATGACGCCTAACAGTCTCATGATCTATTGAACACTGAACACACACTGGTGACCCTAGCTGCAGAAGTACAAAATCTTTACGTAATGGAGACTTGCTGGAGGAAGTATGTCAGGGGGGCAGGCCTTAAGGTGTCATGGCCTGGCACCACTTCCTGTTCTCTCTGCTTCCTGATTGCTGCTGCAATGTGACTATCCAGGCCTGTGTTCCTACTCCATCCTGTAGGGGGTTAAGTCTGGTGCTGCTTGTATTCAAACAGTAAATTCTGTACCCCAAGATCTGGATGCTCCAAGACAAGTGGATCCTCCCATTACACCAGCTTTCTTGTGTAAGCCTTGCTCCCCAATTTTAAAACTATTGGTTAAATAAAACTGGGGACAGCCGATTACTGGGGGGAATAGAGAGGGGTGGAGTTTGAGTTACTGGGCTGGGGGTCACAAGTAGAGACTACAAGAAGGAGAGGAGAGAGAGGGAGAAGGAACACAGAGGAGGAGAGACGATGGAGAGAACAGGGTGTCTGTTAGTCATGATGGACCAGCAGTACTTCATGCCAGAGTGAAATGCCTCCCTGGGACGCCAGACTGTTGGAGCAGAAATAATTCAGAGAAATTCAAACAGCAAGTATTGGGGAGCACAGCTGGGGAAATAACAAGACTAGCATTAGAGATTTAGGTTAGAGATAATCCCCCAGTAACTGCACAGAGACTAATAAATAAATATAGCTTGAGTCTCATTTATTTGAATCTAGATAGGGGTAAGTTTAATTGTAGTGTTCTACACTGTCCTCCTGGTCCCTTCTCCTTTAAATTACTTTTGTTAAGATATTTTATTATAGCAAGGAGAAAGAAACTTACATACTTGGCTTTTTCCCCCTGTTGAAGACATCTCTATATACAGCCCTGGCTGCCCTGTAATTCACTATGTAGACCAAGTTGGCCTTGAACTCACAAGAGATTCACCTGCCTCTGCCTCTGTAGTGCTGGGATTAAAGGCTTGTGCCATCACACTTGGCACACTCAGCATTTTTAAAAGACCAATTTAACAAGATTTACAAGAAATAACAGGCCCCTTATTCAGTCCCCAGCACTTCCAAAAGGGATGGGGGTCGAAGTTGGCCCACCATCAATATAACAAAAAAATAAATCAGGAGGATCATGAGTTCAAGACCAGCCTGAACTTCATGATGACAAGTTCAAGCACAGTCTAGGCTGCCTAATGAGACCTTGTTTTAAAGAAATAGGGGCCAGGCATGGTGGTATATACCTTTAACCCCAGCACTCAGGAGGCAAAGACAAATAGAACTCTGAATTTGAGGCTAGCCTGGTCTACATAGTGAATGATAAAGACAGCCAGGGCTGTATAGTGAGACCTTGTCTCAAATGAGGGGATAGGGATCACTAAGGAGATGGCTCAATGTATAATAGCATTTGCTGCCACATGTGAAGGGCCTGAGTTCAAATCCCACAGCCCACATAATGAGCGGGACACAGGCTCAGAATTTAAGAGCATTGACATCTCTTTCAGAGGTGCTCAGTTCAATTCCCAGCATCCAAATGACAGCTCACAACTATATCCTTTTCTGGTATTCGATAAATACCCATATGCTTTTAATAACTAAATAAGTCTTTTTTTTTTTTTTTTTTACTGGTGTTACTGGCTGGTTTTGTGTGTCAACTTGACACAAGCTGGAGTTATCACAGAGAAAGGAGCCTCCCTTGAGGAAATGCCTCCATGAGATCCAGCTGTAAGGCGTTTTCTTGATTAGTGATCAAGGGTGGGAGGTCCCATTGTGGGTGGTTGCCATCCCTGGGCTGGTAGTCCTCGGTTCTGTAAGAAAGACAAGCTGAGCAAGCCAGGGAAGCAAGCCAGTAAGTAACATCCCTCCATGGCCTCTGCATCAGCTCCGCTTCCTGACCTGCTTGAGTTCCAGTCCTGACTTCCTGTGGTGATGAACAGCAATGTGGAAGTGTAAGCTGAATAAACCCTTTCCTCCTCAACTTGCTTCTTGGTCATGATGTTTTGTGCAGGAATAGAAACCCTGACTAAGACAACCAGACACAGTACTAGATGTTAGGGGGAGTGTACAGAGTGCTAGGGTTAAAATGCAGTGTACACATCTGTAATCCAAAAGCTGGATGCGTAGTGTGCACATCTGTAAATCTAGCACTCCAACAGGGAGATGGGAGGCTGTAGAGAAGGAAGTTCCCAGGAACTGGCTGGCCACCGATCCTGCTGTATATGGTGGGGAATAGCAGGGGACTTTGTCTCAAACAAGGTGGAAGGCAAGGACCAACACCTGTGGCTCTCCTCTTACCTTCACCCATGCCACAGCACACGTCCACTTACATTCACACATACACAAGTGTACACACACACATAGTGTGTACACAAACACAAAAGGCTATATAGCATACCAACATAGCCTAAAACTTACCTGGCTCTTTTAGTAAAGCCCTCTATACCTTGAAGGAAGTCCTGAAAGCTTCTTAGATCAAATGTGCATTTCACAAATGCTGGTTAGGCAGCTCACAACCATCTGTAACTTAAATTCTAGGAGATGTGAAGCCCTCCATGTGACCTCTTGCAGGAAACACACACACACACACACACACACACACACACACACACGGTACATTGACATACGTGTAGGCAAGATACTCACATGAATAAAATAAAAATATAAATAAATCTTAAAAAGTATTTATCAATCAATTAATCAATACAACAAATGAGGATAAAACTGGACTTGTTTTAGTACAATAGTAGAATGCAAGAAAAAACTGTAAATGTGTGTAGAAGTTGTGGGGTGATTTCTTAGCTCTACTCTCAGTATCACAGACCAAAGCAAACTCCAGGACTCAGGTGCAGTTCTCAGTAGGCTCAGGGTGAGAGGGACAGATGGTGGGGCTGACTCCGAGGCAGTGAGGCTCTGTTGCGGCCCGAGCTGTCCCACGTTAGGGGGTCAAAATGTCTCGGACTGTTCTGTCAATGTTAGAACCTGTGCTGCCAAAGCCTTGGGGGCTAAGTTGTTAGAGTCTGCACTGCCCCAAGCTGCTCCGGTCCGAGGGTCGGGGTTCAGCAAGAGAGAGAGTGGAGGACAGACTCGAGGAATGGAGACCAGACAGAGTGTGATTCAATCCTGTTTATTCTTCAGTATCTCTTCTTCTCTCCAAGTCCTAAGTCTTGAGTTCCTAGTCCCTAGTTCTTAGTCCCTAGTGCCTCTAAGTTCCAAGTTACTTCTTCCAAGTGCTAAGTGCCAAATGTCTAATTCCAAGTTCTTCCTCCAAGTGCCAAGACTCAAGTGCCTACTACCTAATAATAATTTTTCCGAGTTCTCTCTTCCTCAATGCCTAATTCCTTTTTTTTTTTGTTTTGTTTTGTTTTTTGTTTTTTGTTTTTTGTTTTTCGAGACAGGATTTTTCTGTGTAGCCCTGGCTGTCCTGGAACTCACTCTGTAGACCAGGCTGGCCTCAAACTCAGAAATCCGCCTGCCTCTGCCTCCCAAGTGCTGGGATTAAAGGTGTGCGCCCACACCCACCCGGCCAATGCCTAATTCCTACCTCCAAGTTGTACAGAACTCTTCTGTCTGCCTCTCGCCTTTTATATGTCTCACTTCTAAGCCACACCTCTAAGGTCACACCCCTTAAGTCACACCCCTTAGGTCTTATCTCTAAGTCACACCTTTAAGTCTCACACACCCAAGGGAAGATCCTGGGTATCTAAAACAAGATGTTATCAGAATGTGCTCAGCTGTTGTAGGCTAATGTAATCAAATCTCTTGTCAGGGTATATGGCTCAAGATGGCTGCAAGGATGATAGCCGCCTTCTGTTGGCTCCCCACAAGGCTCAATAGTCAAAAACTCAGACTCTGAAGTCTGACAAACTCAAGTTTACATTTTCTACAGTTGACTTTAAACAAGCTATGTGGATCAATGATCTGCTGCTGCCCAAACTGCAGAAACCAAGACTGCCTGTCTCTCACCCCCTGGCTACTTCAGCATCTTTATAGCATGGCAGCTGGCTTCCCACATGTCTTAGGTTTGGGGCATAATGTGATCTAATATGGTTTACATTCTAAAGAAATTATTCTCACTATGGTACTGGGATCCAACTTAGGCCAGCCTTGAGGTGCCCTCCTTCACCACCTCAAGTCATCTCGCCAGCCCTATTTCTGCAAGTCTTATGAGACCCCTTCCTCCCCCACAGAAAGGACTGTTCCACGGTGGAGCAAATAGCTTCGTAACAAATGGAAAAACACAAAAAAAAAACAGTGGGGTACCTGTTCAGATCCTGGATTTGGATGGAAAAGTCAAGTTTGCCATTGGTTCTATGTGAGGGGAAGAGAAGAGTCATCAACAGCTCTGACATTTTTTATCCAAGCAGCTTAAAGGATGGAGTCACCATTACAGAACGGTAATGAGATGCAGGAAGCATAGGTCGATGTCTTAGTTAGGGTCTCCATTGCTGCAAAGAGACACCATGACCAAGGCAGCTCTTATAAAGGACATTTAATCGGAGCTGGCTTACAGGTTTAGAGGTTCGGTCTATCATCTTCAAGACAGAAAGCATGGCAGTGTCCAGGCAGGTATGTTACTGGAGAAAGAACTGAGAATTCTATGTCTTGTTCCAAAGGCAAAAAGAAGACTGACTCCCACTTGGCTAGGAGGTGTGTCTCCAAGCACACCTCCCACAGTGACACAATTTCTCCAACAAGGCCACACCTACTCCAACAAGGCCACACCCACTCTAAAAGGCCACATCTCCTAATAATGCCACTCCCTGGGCCAGGCATATTCAAACCACCACACATACAGCAATAGCAACAGCAGCAACAACATATCCTCTTCTTGTTAAGAACTGGGTACTTTTCTGAAACAAAACTCACCATTTCTGACTAGCCCTAAAGCTAAACCAAGTGGGCTGGCTACACATAAACCATCTGTAACTCCTGTTCCAGAGCATCTGTTGCCCTCTTCTGGCCTCCATGGGCCCTGCACACACAGGATGCACAGACATACACCTATGCACATAAAAATAATAAATAAACAAATCTTGATTTTAAAATACCTAGCTGGACAGGACTTCCTTTGTCTAGGAAAAAGTTATATGTTATGAAATGCCCCCATCCCTAACAACCAGCCAACACCCAAACAGCGCAACTTACTGTGAAAATTAATTCAAGGAGGTTTAGCTTCATAAAATAAATAGTTGGCTTGGGAGGAGTGGGAGAGAGGCAGGTGTTTCATTGTTGTTTTGCGTGGGCTGGTTTTGTTTTGCCGCTGATGAAATTCTAGGTTCACCGAGTCCCAAGTCAGGTGTATTATTTAACAGCACAAGAGGAAACTGCAAACACACATAAGCCACACATGAATCCATCAGATGACAAGGTCTAAGGACATTTTGGCAAGTACTATAAAACACTGCCCTCTGGTGTTAAGGTCGTCTCATATTTTTAACAAAGCAGAAGGGGAAGAGAAGTGATTCATCTTGAGGTCCAGAAACCCTTACCATCAGGGGTTTCTGTTTCTGACTGGTAAAAAGTTGGGAGCACAAAATTCCACAGGATTTTAGTAACCTGCATAGGGGGCTCCTTCGCTGTAAAACCTGAAAAGACAAAAGTCATGCTATTTCAAACTGTCTCAGCCAACAAGAGTGGAGTGGTTTTTTATAAATAAATGTAGAGTGAGCATATATTAGTGGGTGTGTGCTTCTGTATGGAGGCCGGAGTATGGACATCTGATATTCTCAGTCACTGCCTACTTTATATTTTGAAAGAGGGTCTTGAATGGAACTGGGGCTCACTAGTTTGACTCAGCTGGCTAGCTGTGGATTTCTGGAGATCCACCAGTCTTTGCCTCTCCAGCGTTGAGATTATAAAAGTGTGTGGTGAAGCTCAGATGCGGGGGGATCCAAATTCAGGTCCTTGTGCCTCCGAAGCAAGTACTTTCCCCAGGGAGCCATCTCCACAGCCTTCACACAATATGGTTTGAAGCACAAACTACAGTGACTGAGCATGAATTCTCTGGGCTGACCATGAACTGAATACATCTTAAAACGCTGTTAGCTTCAGGCATCCACAATAGGCTTGTTTTCTCTGACATAGCCTCTCCACTCAGCATCAGGGTCACAGTTACAGTTCAGTTAAAAGTGGGGATTTATCCAGTGGTGCATGCATTTGGAAGGCTGACCAAGCCAGGGTGAAGGCCAGCCTGAGCTACATAGTTAGTTAGAGTTTTACTGCTGTGAACAGACACCATGACCAAGGCAACTTTTATAAAGGGCAATATTTAATTGGGGTTGGCTTACAGTTTCTGAGGTTTAGTCCATTATCATCAAGGCAAAAGCATGGCAGCATCCAGGCTGGAGAAGCTAAGAGTTCTGCCTCTTGTTCCAAAAGCAGCTAGAAGACTAGCTTCCAGGCAGTTAGGATGAGGATCTTAAAGCCCACACCCACAATGACACACCTACTCCAACAAGGTCACACCTCCTAATTGTGCTACTCCCTGGGCCAAGCATACACAAACCATCAAACCATCACACTATCAAAAAAAAAAAAAAAAAAAAAACAGTGAAAGCTGGCTCAACTGGTAAAACAGGTAAAGGCACTTTCATGTAAGCATGACGGCCTGAGTTTAATCTCTGGAACCACAAAGGAGGGAGAGAGAGAGTAAAAAAAAGTGTCTTAGTTATAGTTTCTATTGCTGTAAAGAGACCCCATGACTACAGCAACTCTTATAAAAGAAAGCATTTAATTGGGGCTGGCTTACATTTCAGAGGTCTAGTCCACTGTCTTCATGGTGGGAAGCATGGTGGCACACAAAGTCATGGTGCTGGATTGGCAGGCAGAGAGAGAGAAAGAGAGAGAGAGAGAGAGAGAGAGAGAGAGAGAGAGAGAGAGAGAGAGAGAGAGAGAGAGAGAGAGACTGGGCCTGATTTGAGCGTCTGAGACCTCAAAGCCCACCCTCAGTGACACACCTCCTCCAAAAGGGCCACACCTCCTCCACAAGGCCACACCTCCTCCAACAAGGCCACACCTCCTCCAACAAGGCCACACCTCCTCCACAAGGCCACACCTACTCCAACAAGGCCACACCTACTCCAATAAGACCACATCTCATAGTGCCTCTCCCTATGGGCCTATGGGGGCCACTTGCATTCAAACCACCACAACAACTAAAATAAATTTAAAGTTTTTAATTTTTTAAAAAAAGAAGCAAAAGAACTTCCCTAAGGGGTAACCAATTAGTGAAATACAGTGGGCAGCCTCCTATGCACCAGTGACTAGGCCAGACCTACAATGCCCCTGCCACCATCTTGGCATACCAAGCTCCCTGCATGGCCTTCACACACCTCTCTAGGTTCATCTGACCCCATACCTCTAGCACCATTTCCCAGCTCATGCCATCTTCGTCTCTGGCACCTCTGCAGTGCCCCAGCCTCCCTCTCTGTGAACCAGCAGGCCCTGCACATGAGTCAAGATCCAAGGCCAAATCTTCTACAGAGGCCAAAGCAGGGCAGATGCCTGCTCCTCCTCCGAGCGATGGGACTTTCCAAGCCCATCTACCTCCCTGCTGCTCTGCCAACCCCTCAGAGGCAGGGAATGTAGCTCGGTACCCGCTCTGCACCCTAACCCAAGCCACAGCCTTCTGAGTTGCCCCCGTCTAAGCAAAGCATGTGGACAAGCATGAGAGCCAAAGCATAATGAAATAATGGGAAATCAAGGTAGGTGGTTATAATTTTAGTTTACCATCAACATCATTATTGTTGTTGCTGCTTTTGGTTTTGTTGTGTTGTTTTTACTATGTGGCCCTGGCTGGCCTGGAACTCATAGAGATCCACCTGCCTCTGCCTCCTGGGTGTAGGATTAAAGGCATGCACCACCACATCCAGCCCTCTTTCTTCAATAAATTGCCCAGTTCATGGTGTCTTGTCACAGCAACAGGAAAGTGACCGAGACACCTCCACTCCAACATCCATCATGTGTTGTGGGGAGGTCATTCAAACTTCCTGTGGCTAGTCTGAAGTACATACCATTTCACAGTTCTGCTGCCCAGTTACACAACGGAATGCCAGAACTTATTCTAAGTGTGTGACCTTGTACCCACTGACCAACCTCTTCACAGCAATAGCATCTGTGGGTGCTGGAGGAGGGTCTTTTGAGTTTACTTCATCACATCTTAAGGAATTTTAGAGATGCAGTGTAGTTAGTTCTAAGATAGAGTTCATCCTTAGCATGTACACATTACCGGCAAAGGAAGAAAAAGAGAAAGAACATGGGGAGTTAGGGAGGAAAGAAGGGGAGTAGGGAATGGGAGGGAAGAGGAAAGGAATGGAGAAAGAGAAGAAATATTTTTAGAGGTGCAGTATAAAGCCAGGTGTGGTGGTGCATGCCTTTGATCCCCACCCTGAGGAGGCAGAGGCAGGCAGATCTCTATGAGTTCAAGGCCAACCTGATCTACACAGTACATTCCAATCCAGTCAGGGCTACACAGTGAGATCTTGTCTCAAAAAAGAAAAAGGAAAAACAAAGAAGAGGAGTATAAAATATCTTGTCTTGAGCCTGGAAATGTGGCTCGGTAGTTAAGAGCAATTGCCAGTTCCCAGCACACACAAATCAGGCAGCTCCAAACCATTGGTAACTCCAGCTCAAGGAATCTGGTGCCCTCTCCTGGCCTCCTGACTGACAGACAACTGACGAGCCATCCCAGGGAGATTATCAAGTGGGTCTGTCGGAGTGAAGAAGCTCCTGTTAAATTAGAATTTACTACAAGTAGGCAAAAAGCAGCAGTCTTCCCTGTGGGCTCAGCTGTAGCCCTTGAGGTCCAGCAAACGTGGCTACTCAGGCTGATCACAGCCATGGCGGGGAAGCAAAGATCATAACGGTAAAAGGAGCCTCGTAGCTAACTTTAGGAACGTGGGGAAGGAGCATGACAGCAGTAAGCAGGGACATGAGAAGAAGCCCTAGCTCTGACACAGAATCCAGAAGATGTCATCAGGATTGGCCCCACAGCAGGCAGAATGAGTTTGGAGAAGGATGCGGACAGAGTTGTAAGTCTGTGAGTGCTGACCTTGGCTCATGATGGTTAGACTGTCAACCTGTCAGGCTCAAGAATCACGTAGAAGACACATCTCTGGGGATGACTGTGATGCGGGTTCCTTGACTATATTGACGTTGAGGATGCCTACCCTGAATGTGAGGGGTGCCCTTCTTTGGCTGGGATCCCAGACTGAATAAAAAGGAGAAAGCAGCTGGGGTTCCAGCATTCCCTTCCCTCTGCTTCCTGACCATGGTTGCTATGTGACCATCAGCCCAGACCCCTACCACCGTACCTTCTCTGCTATGGTGGACTATACATTCAAACTGAAGCAAAAGAAACCTCTTTTCTCTAAAAAGAAGGTTCTGCTATGTCTAGTAGCATCAACTTGGGGACCGAGTCTTTAAACATACCAGTCTGTGGGGACAAATAAGATCAAGCCACAGCAGTGTGTTTTATAGATCTATTCCAACTTTCTGTGGACTGGTTAGCCATGAGAAATAAGGGAGGTGTGAGCGTGTGTGTGTGTGTGTGTGTGTTTATGTATGTATGTATGTATTTTTTGAATATGTGTGTATTTGTGTGTGTGCACGCGCGCATGTATATTTGTGTGTGTGCATGTGCGTGTGTGTGTGTGTGTTATTTAAGTGGCTGATTTAGGGTCATCTGTTGCTAGAATTCTTTCCCAGGGGGAGAGGTAAGAAACATCAACCCCTCCTCCTAAGATCTCAATGGCAAACCAAGGACCAAGGTGCCATTCAACCAAAGTTCACTCTAGGGGATTGATGATTTTATCAGGTTTACTGACAGAGCAATGAATGAAGGGTTATGGGTAGGAGCATGGGTGACCTCAAATCAGCCACACTGGAAGCTCTGTAGCCAACATGGATGGCTGATAACTCCCACAAGCCTGTATAGATGGACTCCCAAGCCCATCTTTTTCTACCTATATCTTCTAGCCCTTGCCAAAGCCCCTGAGGCCATGTGCAGTTTGAGTGGGATTGCCTATAACTGTTTAGGAGGGGTGGTTGGATTCTTGGGTGAGGGCCCCATGCCCTTCTCAACCCCCTCCTTCTGAGGGAAGGTCAGAAGTCAGCAAGTGAAGCTATGAAGACCTTCCATGAGCAGGTCCAGCAGAACTCTTGAGATTAGTCCTTACAACATCCCCTAATCTGTGGAGCAAAATAATTCATACTTACTGGGACTAAAAAGAAATTGTTCTCCCACAAAAACTGTTCTCCCTTTATAAGTAAAACACCTTCCTGTGTGAATGGCTTCTGAAAAAGTCAGAGATGTTCTGTGAACCCTCGCCGATGAAATACCCCAAACTGGAGGAGATTATGTAAGATAAACAAACAGTGATTTTCGTTCTCTGAAACTGGGATCTAGAGAGACAGATCAGTGCTTAAGAGTGCATATTGTTCTTGCAGATGAACCAAGTTCAGTTCCCAGAACCTTCTTTAAATGACTCACAATCAGTAACACTAGCTCCAGTGGACCCAATGCCCTCTTCTGGTCTCTCTGGGTACTGCACATGCACAAACCCACACACATATGCACACATACACATAACTTAAAATAATCAACAATAAATCTTTAAAGACTCCATGAGCTTTTAAAAAATTGCCCCACAGGTACTAGGCAAACAAAATAGCATTCAAAAATGCATGGTCTCAGTAAAAACATTCAGAATTTATGTTCTTTGAGATATAATATACTCTCCTTCTCAGCCCTCAACTTACCTTTGTCTATAGTCCTAGTCCAGCAAGGGCAGCCAAGACCCCCACAGTCCTTCTCTCACAGCTCACAGCGTATGACTGTTGTCTCAACTCAGAATGGGCAGAACACCAGCATCTCTCATTTCCTGACCATGGATCCATTTTACAGAACTTCTCTTCTAAGCAAGGCTAATGAGGAAGACTTGAGTCCTCACTCCTAGGGCAGAGATCTCCCTAGGGCACAGTGAGTTGTGGACACTGTGTGCAGAGCTGGGAAGATGGCTCAGTTAACATACCTGCCACATAAGCATGAGGACCTGAGTTTAGATTCCCAGAGCAGAGAGGGAAAGACTAGAATAGAGGCATATATATTACCTGTAATTCCAGCACTAGTAAAGGGGGGACAGAGACAAGAAGATCCCTCAGTCTCATTGACCATTTAGTTTAGAATCTATAAGCTTTAGGTTCAGCAAGAGACCCTGACTCAAAAAAATAAAGATAGAGAGTGATCCAGAAAAGACATATAAAACCAGTCTCTAACCTCTGCATACACACACACCAGATAGAGAGAAAGAGGGACAGAAGAAGGGGAGGGGTAAGACAGTGAGTGAGAGAGAAAGAAAGAGAAAGAGAGAGAGAGAATGAGAATATTAAGGATATTAGGCACAACCCCCCTGGACCCAGTATGCTCACAGGGACTCCATGCCGGAAGAGGTAAGGTAAACTATCAGAAGCCACCACTCCCTTCAGTGCCCACTTCTTCCGAGATACAGCAGTGATATCACTCACAAGTGTGGGTCACCAGTGCTGTGCACATGCCTGTAATCCCAACACTTGGGAGACAGAGGCAGGAAGATCATGACTTTGAGGCCAGTCAGGTCTACTAAGTGAATTTGACATCAGCCTGGTCTACACAGCAAGACCTCCATCTCAAAATCAAAAGTGGTCAGCATCCACCTCAGAACAATAAGAGATTATGCCTAGCAGAGACCAGGGCAGAAACAGAGGCCTCCAATCTTCTACCTATCGAGAACTGCTCGATTCAAACTGAAGTAAACACGCAGGGCCGTTCAAACCCAAGTGTGTTTTTGAAGCAATGGACGTTTTGATGTTACACAATCAGGAGGGGGCTGACGGCCATGAGTGCAGCAGACAAATAATAAACTAGTAGGATTTTAGTAAAAAGAAGAACCAGGGGAAAGGCAGCTGAGAATCCTACTGAGGCCTGACCAAATCTCCAAGACTGGCCTCTGAGACTAGTCTTTAAAGACTATTGATTTTAATTAGAACAGAACGTGTAGCAATTTATATCCCCGGGACTATCACAAACAACAGAGCAATCTCCACTATTAGTGGAAACTGTCAATGCTGCCAACACAGACAGATCCTTGTGGCATAGAGTTGTAATACCAGTACTTGGCCATGGAGTCAAGATGATCGGGGGTTCAAGGCCAGCCTCAACTATGTAATGAGTTGTGGACCAGCCTGGGCTACATGAGATACTATCTCCAAGCACAAAAGCAAGGAAAGGAATCATATCTGCTCTCTTGTCTCCTTAAAACGTCCTTGCTTTGCCCATTGGGTGCATTGGGGAGGAGGGGTCCACACTTCCGGAAGTCCTTACTTATTTTCTCTGTCCTTTCTTCCCTGTTGTTCATCTGACCCCTTCTTCCTCGATATGCCTTGGAGTTGGCTGATCCTCCCTTCTCCAGCTCAGTGCTACCACAGAGATGCTGTGCTGAAATTCATCGCTGTCGTTTTCAACTCCAAAGTTTCTATTGTCCCTCCCTATTTATAGTTTTCTCCCTGAACCAATCATGTCTGATTGACGATACATTTGCCCAAGTAAACTCTTCCTTCTATCCATTGCTTTGGTCATGGTGTTTTATCATTGGAATAGACAAGTGACTAATACAGAGCCAAAAGGTTGAAAACAAGTCAAATACCCACCAACAGGACCGCCCACCAACAGGACCGCCCACCAACAGGACCACCCACCAACAGGACCACCCACCAACAGGACCGCCCACCAACAGGACCGCCCACCAACAGGACCGCCCACCAACAGGACCGCCCACCAACAGGACTGCCCACCAACAGAATCACCCACCAACAGGACCGCCCACCAACAGGACCACCTACCAACAGGACCACCCACCAACAGGACCGCCCACCAACAGGACCGCCCACCAACAGGATCACAGGATAAACTAAATGCCCTAGTTAGTATCAGCTGTCAACAAGGCCCAGCCAGAGTCATCTGAGGGAACCTCAACTAGGGTATCACCCAGATCAGACTGGCTTGTGGCCAGATCTGTGGGGAACTGTCTTGATTGTTTGATGTGGGACTCTGCAGCCCACTGTGGCAGGTGGGCCTGGGTTATTTGAGAATGGTAGCTGAACATGAGCCAGGGAGAGAGCAAGCCAGTGAGCATCGTTTCTCTGTGGTTCTACCTTCAAGTGCCTGCCTTGCATTCCTGCCTGACTTCCCTCAAAGATGGACTGTGTTGGAGCATGAACCAAATAAACCATTTCCTCCCCAAGTCGCTTTCCGCCGCTGTGGTTATTGTCAGAGCAGCAGAAAAGCAAACACGGCCGCCGCTAGGTAAAATCTGCATATGGGTATATCGTTGGAACACAAAATGAAAATGGTACGCACACAAACCACAGCACAGATGAACCTTAAAAGCTGCAAGCTAAACAAAAAAATGTCCGTCACAATGAGTCACATTCTGTGATTCCGTTCATATAAAACACTCAGAGCAGGAAATCCACAGAGTCATAAAGTAGATAGTGATAGCCAAAGGGCAAACGGTTTCATTCTGAGGCGATAAAAATGTTCCACAATTGTCTATTGTCGCAGTTGCACACATCCATAAACACACGAAAAAAGTCACTGAATGCTATACACTAAGTGGCCAAATCCTAAGTTATATGGACTAAATCTCAATAAAACTTTTTTTTTTTTTCTTTTAAGATAGAGTCTTGTTATGTAGCCGAAGTTGAGCTGGAACTCTCCAAGCTCCTGATTCTATATCCCAAGTGCTGGTCAGGGGAGTCAAGAGGATCAAGAGTTCTAAGTCATCTTCAGCCATATAAGATGAAGGCCAGCTATAGCCACATGAGACCCATTCTCAAAGAATAAAACAAAATTGCCAAGCCCAATACTAAAAGTTTAAATAAGGGGCTGGAGAGATGGCACAGCAGTTAAGAGCACTGGCTGCTCTTCCAGAGGTCCTAGATTTGAGTCCCAGCCCCGACATGATGGCTAACCACCATCCTGAACTACAGTTCTGGGGGATATGACACCCTCTTCTGACTTCTGAGGTCACCAGACCTGCATGTGATATACAAACATACATGTGGGCAAAACACCCTTTCATGTTAACAAAGCAAAAGGTCAAATAAGAAAACAATGATCTTTTTTAAAGTTTGGTTTATTTATATATTGTACATGTGTGAGCATTTTGCCTACATGTATTTCTGCTCTGCATGCCTGGGGTTCGTGGAAATCAGGAGACATCAGATTCCCTAAAATTAGAGTTATAGATGGTTGTGAGTCAGCAGCACATGGGTGCTGGGAGCTGAACCCAGGTCCTCTGGAAGAGCAGCAAGTGCTCTAACCACTCAGCCACCTGTGCAGCCCCAGAAACAGTATCTTAATCATGCTTTTCAAAAAGCTTAAACACAAAGGTAATTGCTGTAAGAGAAAAAAAAATCTACCTTAGATCTAGGAGCTGGCTCGCTGGGTAAAGGTACTTGTGGCAGTGCAAGCCGGGCCACCTGAATTCAATCCCCAGAAAGCAGGTAAAAAGCCATACAATATCTTCTGTCTGTAATCCCAGCATTCCTGTGGAGAGAGAAGCACAGGCAGGAGACTCACCAGAAGCTCCCGGGGCCAGAGAGCCCGGAGGACACAACACAGAGGTAGAAAACAACAACTTGGAAGTTAGAACCAATGTCTGGAAATTGTTCTTTGACCTCCACACAAGTCCAATGGCAAGTGCACATCTGCACTTGTGCATACCTACCCAAACACACACGTAAAATTTCTAATTAATTAATTAGCTAATCAAAAAAAAAACGTAGCTGGTCTTTGCTGCTCTGTGGGTTCTTCTTTTTCTCACTCTATTGGCCCCCTTCATCCCCTGACACTAGATAGGAGAGACAGAAGAGGAGAGGGGGAGGGGAGAAAGGGAGGGAGGGGATGGAGGGGGCGGGGAGACCTGAATCTAATTTTCTTCCTTTTGTTTTTTCTTTGACCACAGCTACTAACAAACCATAACCAAACTCCCTAACCGACTAACAACCACCCATACCTCGCTGGGCCCTCACATTTCTATACCCTCCGAAAGGTTCCCGGAATCTCAAACACCACACAATCTCAGAAACTATCTGCAGCTGGCAAAATCATGCCTCTGCTAGAGCATGAGGGAAATCAGGGACAGGTGCTGTGGACAATCTGAAGTAGCCCCACATCTTCACACTTGGGATTAAAACAAAAACATATTCTTATAATATTTCTGGGTTTTTTAAAGAAACCAAAATTCCAGAATTCTCAAAATGTCACTACAAAAAATTCATCTTCCTAAATAAGTTTAGAAAATATAAGAACAAAGAAAATATAAGAACCAGATATGGCATGCCTATAATCCCAGCACTTGGGAGGCAGAGGCAGGAGGATTTCTGAGTTCGAGGCCAGCCTGGTCTACAGAGTGAGTTCCAGGACAGCAGGGCTATACAGAGAAACCCTGTCTCGAAAAACCAAAAAAAAAAAAAAAAAAAAAAAAAGAACCAGATATGGAAGGTGTGATGGTTTGTATTTGCTTGGCCCAGGGAGTGGCACTATTTGGAGGTCTGGTCCTGTTGGAATAGGTGTGTCATTGTGGGTGTGGGTTTAAGACCCTCACCCTAACTGCCTGGAAGTCAGTCTTCCACTAGCAGCCTTCAGATGAAGATGTAGAGTTTTCAGCTCTGCCCGCACCATGCCTACCTTGGTGCTGCCATGCTCCCACCTTGATGGTAATGGACTGAACCTCTGAACCTGTAAGCCAGCCCAATTAAATGTTGTCCTTATAAGAGTTGCCTTGGTCATGGTGTCTGTTCACAGCAGTGAATCCCTAACTAAGACAGAAGGGATGTAGCTCAATTGGCTGAGTGCTTGCCTTACTGTGTCTTGGTTAGGGTTTCTATTGCTGTGAAAAGACACCATGGCCATGGCAACGGTTGTAAAGGAGCACATTTATTTGAGACTGGCTTACAGTTCAGAGGTTTAGCCCCTTGTCATCATAGCAGGAAGCAGGAAGGCACGAAGGCAGACATGATGCTGGAGAGGTAGCTGAGAGCTCAACATCTGGATAGGTAGGCAGAAAGGGAGAGTGACACTGGCCTAGCTTGAGCTTCTGAAACCTCAAAGCCCACCCCAGTGACATATTTCCTCCAGCAAGGCCACACCTTCTCCAACAAGGCCACACACACACCATAAGGCCACGCCTCCAATAGTGCCACTCCCTGTGAGTCAAACCCCCACACTCAACCCAACACCTAGCATGTTGAAAGCCCTGGGTTTGATCCTCAGTACCACATAAACCAGGTGTAGTGGTTTGTCCCTAGAATCCCAGTAGGTGGAATGGGAGTTCAAGGTCATTCTCAGCTACTTAGTGAGTTCAAAGCCAACCTCTTCTGGCCTCTATGGGCACCTCACAAGTGTGTACATATATATACAAATGTACATAAATTTTTATTATATTATATTATATTTTATTATATTATAAAATCTTTTAAAGAGAATGCATGCTCTCTGTCTGGAACATCTATTATAAGTGGGGTTCAGGAACAAGTAGACTTGAAAAAAAATAAAAGGTACTTGACATGCATTTATACATTTTTTGCATGTATGAAATAGCACATCAGAGGAATATAAATAATAGCTTCATGAAAGTGCTTTACTGAATAGAGATTGTGGGGTGCTGGGAGGGCTGTGCCAGTTCTCCCACCTCAGGACAAGGCTGCTTCTGCTTCACAGCAGGCTGAGCTCAGAGCAAAGCCACTGTCTCCAAGTGGGGCCCTTATCTCCTCTGAAAGAGTTGAATGTAACAACCCAAAATGCAAACACCTGTTTAGGACAGGTGGTCCTGCTGTGCCCTGTCTGACTCAAGACAAGACCATCACTGCCGAAAGGGTAGGCTGTCCTTAGGCATGATAAGCCCCAACTGCAGTCATTCAAGGACACCATGACATTGAAACAGTGCCTGACTTTGCTAGTAGAAACCAAAAAAAAAAAAAAAAATTAGCAGCCCCTTAGGGCCAGCAAGATAGCTCAGTTGGTGTAGGTATTCTCTGTAAAGCCTGGTGACCTGAGTTTAATCCCCAAAACCCATATGGCAGGAGAGAATGAACTCCCACAAACTGTCCTTTGACCTCCACACTGGTGACTTGACATGTGTGCACGTGCACACAAACACACATACACACACATACAAACACACACATGTGCGCGCGCGAGTATGTGCACAAATGTAATTTAAACTTATACTACAGCAAGTTTCTCACTACTGATTGCCCACTACATATTGCAGTGTGTCTAATCAACTCTGCTTCTGCTTTCCATCCTTGGCAAATCCACTCACAGCCCGTGTCTCACTGGCCTGTCAGCCATCCCTGATCCAGCAAAGATGATACACTCGAGGTGGGAATACAGCTCAAGAGGAGAGCCATTTTCCAGGATAGACAAGACCCTAGTTTGATCTCCAATACCCCACACACACAAAAAAATAGACTCTAGATAACCCGACCCGCGGGTTCTAGTTATTCGTGGGTATCAAGGGGGAATCTCACCTGAAAAGGAACATGGGTGGGAGAAAGGACGAGACCAAGGGAATACAAACTTGTCAAGGTCTCATTTAATGTGAAAGCAACTCTCAACTTATACAAAAAAAATGGGGAGGGAGTTACAATACGAGGAAGAAGAGCAGTCCATATCTGGGGAGACATCCTGATGGGACATCCTTGTGGTCCTTCTCATATCGAAGTCAGTCATCGGAGGGACGTCCTGTGGTTTTATCTAGTTCTGGTAAGCTGCTGTTCTGATATCAGGAGCAGACAAGCTGCACTTCCTTGTGGAAGCTACACTTCCTCAAGCTTAGGCAAATCCTGGGAAGAAGATTTCAACTGGTCTCCCGCATCTAGATGCGTCAGCAGTTAAGAGCATTTGCTGCTCTTGCTGAGGACCTGGGTTTGGTCCCTGCCCCCACAGCAGGTGGTTCCCAACCACCTGTAACTCCAGATCTAGGGAAGCCAGGGTCCTCTTGCCTCCAAGAACACCTATACGTTCATGGTCCGCATAAACCCATATAGCCTCACACACACATAAATAATACACATTAAAAAAAAAAAAATGAGACGGACTAGAAAGATGACTTAGCAGTTAAAAGCACTTGCTGCTCTTCCAGAGAACCCAGATTCGATTCCCAGCAACCACATGGCAGCTCACAACCATCTGTAACACCAGTCCCAGGGTGTCCACTGCAATCACATAGTGTGTGCAAACACACATGCAGGCAAAACATCATTCACATAAAGTAATAAAAAAAAACAACTTTTAAAAAATTAGATGGGGAAGGATATGCTATAGGTAAATACAGCAGCACAAAGGACTCACAGTTTTATTCTTCCTCAGCCAACAGTATCCACAGATTCATTTTCTGAAACACAATGTATCTCTCGACAAAACCTCCACACATTTAAAATTGAGTTTTCTCTTTTTGAAGTACAGCTCCAAGCAACTACAAGTTTCCATCCCTCTAACCCGAGGCAGCGGTTGCTTTTAACTTCTATCTTTTATTTAAAAAACTTAATTGGAAGTTTTTGTAGCCAGAAGGAGCACTTCAAAGGAAGGGGGAAAAAAATCCCAAAAATTAATACTTTATGTCAGAGGTTAGTAGGGAGAGAAACAAAGATTGCAGACATGAGGGGTTAATGGTACAGGAGAAATCCCCAAAGAGAAGAGAAAGACTGGGGTGGACTCAAGAAAGACAGAAAATGAGAAAACATTTTTTTAAGTGGAATGATATTTCCCCTACTCTGAACAGAGGAAGACAACACAAGGCTTCCAGCAGTATTTGTAATGTCTCACATAGATAGCCCAAAGGCCCTGAGTTCAAATCCCTACACCCTGCCCAGTCGTTTGCCTCATCCATACTTACCTATCCAGGGATCACAGCTCTTTCCAGACACGCTGCCATTGTAGATTCTATTTTTCTTAACATTTTTATTCATTCTCATTTCCTTTATAAAAGATTTATTTTATTGTCTTTGTGTGTGTGTGTGTGTGTGTGTGTGTGTGTGTGTGTGTGTGTGTGTGCTAGTGTATGCAAGTGCCAGCAAAAGTCAGAGAGAGTGGAGAGTTACTGTCTGTAACTGCACGTCCCCAGGAGCCGGAGTTACAGGCAGTTGTGAACCACCCAACATGGGTGTTAGTTAGGAACTAAACTCTGGCTCTTTGCAAAGTAATGCATGCTTTGAGGCATCTCTGGGGTCCTGGCTGCTTCAAATCAGGGCATTCTCTGTATCCACAGCCCCTCTACAGCCTTTCAACATTGTGAGTGTCCTGGTTTGGTTCTCTGTTCCTGTGATGAAACACTGCCCACAACAAACTTGGGAAGGAAAAATTGATTTGGTTCACACTTTCCAGTCACAGTGCATCACTGAGGGAAGTCAGGACAGGAAATCAAGGCAGGGACCTGGAGGTGGGACTGAAACAAAGACTATGGAACACTGATTACCAGCTTGCTCTCAATAGCTTACTCCATCTGCTTTCTTATATAGCCCTAGGACCATCTGCCCAGGAGTGGGGCCACCCACCATGGGTGGGGCCTCAAACAATAGTCCCTAATCGAGAAGATGCCCTAGAGACTTGCCTATAGGCCAAGCTGATGGAAGTGTATTCTCTGTTGAGAGTCTCTCTTCCCAAATGACTTGAGCTGGTGTCAATCAAGCTGAAAAAAAATAAATAAATAAATAACCTAACCTCACATCCACTATATGTGGATTGAGCCCCTAACACTGCATATATGGATGTCTGTGTATATGTGTGTGTGTCAGTCACACTACAAATAGGGTTGTAGAGAGGGAGCTCAAGCACTGAGTCCCGAGTTTTCTAACATTTAGGCAGGAAGATAAGGAATGGCAACAAAAGAGACCGGGAAGGCTCACACAATGAGGAAGCACCCTGTGGGTGTTAGCCCAAACCTGAGATTTTGTTCAGAGCTTAAAGAAGAAAAGAGTGCAGGCTGGCTAAGAAAGATAAAGCATGAGAAAGGACCACCAGGGGCTAAAATCTGAACTACATACATTCCAGAAAGAAGACGACAGCAGGATATGAAAAAGTGTGGCTGTCACCCCAGCTCTGGAGGCTGAGGCAGGATTGATGAGTTTAAGGCCAACCTGGGCTAAGCTGTGAGACTATCTCCACAATAAGAACCTGCCCAGTCTCTCAAAGAGACTTTGCAGAAAGTGGAAATGCAAAAGGAAGCTGTCACTGGAGGACAAAGGATAGCACTTTTCCAATCCCAAAATGATGATATTCTAGCCAACACGTACACGAAGGGGATTGAGCCAGTCGACAGGGAGACTTGGGTGGAACAAAGACCTGTAGAATGTCATTTAAGAGGGGAAAAGACAATGGGACGGGGTGTAGGAAACACAAGGCTTTGCCTCAGAACACAAGTGCCTTTGAACCAATAGGAGAAAAAGTGAGATACTTGTGGGAGGAAGAGGCGAGGACTTCAGTGTGGAGTTATTATGGTAGTAAGAGAGGCCTGTCACGATTCAGAAAAAGTCAAGGAGTTGTCGAAGAGAAACCCACTGCTGGGATAAGGAGGTCTACCCTTGTTATTCCAGCACTCAGGAATCTGGGGCAGGAGGATGACCATGAGTTCAAAGACAGCCTAGGCTACACAGTGAATCTCTATCTCAAAAAACAAAACAAAAAACAAAAAAAAAAAAAAAAAACAGAAAAAAGAAAGAAGGAAGGAAGGAAGGAAGGGCTGCAGAGATGGCTCAAAGATTAAGAATTCTCTTGCAGAGAATGCAAATTTAGTACCTGGCATGTAACTCCACTTTAGGGGATCTGATGCTTTTTTTCTAGCCTCTGTGGGAACTCGTACATATGTATATGAATATGTGTCTGTCTATCTCTCTGTCTGTCTGTCTGTCTGTCTGTCTGTCTGTGTGTCAGTGTGTTTGTGTGTGTCTGTGTATCTGTGTCTCTGCATGCACACATATTATTAAAACTATGTCTAAAAATATATAGAACCAGGGAGGTGGCTCAGGAGTCAAGGCACCTGCCATCAAGTGCAGTGACCTAAGTTTGACCCCACAGGACTCCCATGATGAAGAATCAGCTCCCACAAGTTGTCCTCTGACCCCCACTTGAGTGCTACGGAATATGCACTCCCACATATACAATTTTTAAGTGTAATTTCGAAAATTTTAATAAAGAAGTATTAAAAATAACCAAAGAAGTCTATAGTTGTCTTCTTCCAACTAGGCATCCGGAGAAGCTTTGGCCGTCTTAGGACCTGCTGCTCTCTGCACACTGATGAAGCCTGCTCTTACACATCTGTGCATTATACTCAGTAGAGACACTTAATCGCGACCGTGAGGAAACAGGAGTGACAAACACCACATAGAGTAATCACACTGTTCGCCCCACTGCCTCTGCTCTCTAGTGCATAGTTGTCTAGCGACTTGTACTAAGGGTATTCTTATACACAGTAACAGGCCACTGTGTGAAGAATCTGGTTTTTTTCAAGATGAATAATGTATAAGCAAAATCATGTCCCAACTTCATAAAGTGGACTAGGGTCAGAACTATAATTTAAGATTTAATTTTTTTATTTGTGGTGTGTGTGTGTGTGTGTGTGTGTGTGTGTTCACAGTATTTCCAAATACTAAGTGTCCCTCCTCCACGTCCACTGGAATGAGCTCATTCTAGTGAAGAGGGCAGCCCAGAGAACACTGCCCATAGCTCCTCCACATCCAGAGCACAGAAGCCAGCTGCAGACTGCGATGACCCATCCCCATCCTCAGCCTTCCACATCCCAGACTCTGCAATGGCCTATGTCTCCATGCACAGTCACTGGCTCTGACAATGGAGATGGTCTGTGGGAATCAAATCACTATTAAATGACTACAGCAAGCTCAAGGATGCTGGAAATCCCACTATGAAGGATGACAGAGCAGAGCAAACAGGAGGACCTGCCACAGATCTGTATTTGTGGACAGAGAGGGACGAGCTTACAATGTATCAAATGTTCAGATTACAGGCATTTCCATTCAGCAGTTTGTCATCAAGAAAAATATCCTTAGAAATGATGTAACTATATTATAATCTCAAAAAAGAAAGAACAGAAGAGAGAGAGAGAGAGAGAGAGAGAGAGAGAGAGAGAGAGAGAGAGGCTGGAGAGATGGCTCAGCAGTTAAGAGCACTGACTGCTCTTCCAGAGGTCTGAGTTCAATTCCCAGCAACCACATGGTGGCTCACAACCATCTGTAATGGGATTTGATGCCCTCTTCTGGTGTGTCTGAAGACAGCTACAGTATATTCACATACATAAAAATAAATAAATAAATAAATAAATATTTTTTAAAAGAGAAATATCCTCAGGACACTCAAAGGTGTGTGCAGAGATGTGTGTACAAAGATAGGGCCCCTTGACACAACAGAAAATAATTTAATTCCATCACTCAAAATATTCTAAGCTAGAAAAAGGATAGAATAATAAAATGAAATTCTACCATATTATGACTACTTAAAATTCACCTCCTAAAAATATATTTATTGAAAGTGAGCATGGTGGCACACATCTGTAATCCCAGCACTTGGGAGGCTGAGGCAGGAGGATTACAAGTTAGAAGCCAGCCTGAACTACATAGTCATAAAATACACTATATTTGTTGCTTTCCTGTTGCTGTGGTAAGACACCATGATTAGAAGGACCTTTAAAGCTTATCTTGGCTTATGATTCCAGAGGGTTAGTGTTCATAGTAACACAGCAGGCATGGCAGCAGATGGTTGGAGCAGGAAGCTGAAAAATCACATCTTCAACCACACACAGAAAGTACAGAGACCAAACGGGAAGTGTGGCAAGGCTATACAGTCTCCAAGCCTGCCCCCAATGATGTACTTCCTCCAGTAAGGCTGCACCTCCTAAAAGTCCTACCACCTCCCCTCAACAGCGCCACCAACAGGGGACTAAGTGTTCATATTCAGGAGGCTATGGGAGACATTCATTACTCTCACAATGGAGGGACATCAGGCTTGGTGTCAGCGTCAGGACTGGCAGCAGGTGCCTTTATCCACCGATCCATCCCACCAGCTCCTAGCCATTACTTTTTCTTTTTTTACTTTCTGTTTTGAAATGGGATCTTGCTAAATTTCCTAAGCCAGCCTTGAACTTGAGATCTGAGGCAGGGATAAATCACTGTGGGACCATTTTCCTACTACAAGTATACTCGCAACCTCAAAGTTATCTGGGTAGGTGCTGGAGAGATGGCTCAGTGGTTAAGACCAATGCTGCTCTTCCAGAGGTCTGAGTTCAATTCCCAGTAACCACATGGTGGCTCACAACCATCTGTAATGGGATCCAATGCCCTCTTCTGGTGTGTCTGAAGACAGCAACAGTGTACTCCTATAAAAAAATTTAATTAAAAAAGTTATCTGGGCATCGCAATACACCTTTAACTTCAGAACTGGGGTGGTAGACACAGGAGGACCACAAGTTCAAGACCAAGGCCAGCTACGTAAGACCTAATCATATACAAAGGCATGGATGTAGCTCGGTGGTAAAGCCCTTGCCTAACATGTTCAAGGCTCTGGACAAACCCACTATTGTGGGGCGGGGGGAAATTGCTTTGTCTTTTGGAAGTTCTTTAATCCATGCTCCCTGTACTTTATTGATTTCGAAAAAGAAGGAAGTCCAAATACTCTTCCCAGTGTGGTCCTCAGGGTTGGGCTTCCTGGTGGATTTCAAACTCACAAGCTTCCTGTCTTGGCCTCTTGAATTCTGAGATTACAGTCATAGTCCCTATGCTCAATGAGACACTGTTCTCTTCTCTACCACTGAGCCGCGATATCTCCAGCCTGAGATGCTATTTCTAGTCAGTGACTAGCAAACATCTCAACCAATACGGCACTCAGAAAACAGCATCTCTGTTCTTAACAACCTGTTCAAACATTTTGATTTAGTATGTAAAAGCATACTAAACGCCTTCAGCTTACTTGCTAAAGTATAAGTTATTTTCAGAAAAAGCACTGAGGGAACTCTGTATGGCAAGTGAGACCTCGTAACAGTCATTCATTTTAATAGGAAAGTTTGAAATTTTCATTTGAGTTCCAAGCAGTGCTTGCCTGAGACAGAAGAGACACTTGGAAGGTCTCAGGCTGCCGGGATTTCTGTCTGGTGTCCTGGGACCTGTTTTATTGTGCAGATGTCTACAAGATGCTTGCTCGCCTTTGGTATGAGAGTCTTGCTATGTTGCTCAGGTTGCTCTCAAACTCATGGATTCAAGTGATCTTTCAATCTCAGCCCCCTGGACAACTGAGAGTCTAGGTGTATACCACTGTGCCCAGCTAGCGAATGTTGTGATAAATATTTAATTGGGAGTTTCTACCCCATTTTTGATCATTTTGTTTCCAGATTAAAAAAAAAAAAAAAAACCACACAAAACTGAAACAAAAACAAACAAACAAACACAAAACTGCCAGACAGTGGTGGTGCACGCCTTTAATCCCAGCACTTGGGAGGCAGAGGCAGGCAGATTTCTGAGTTTGAGGCCAGCCTGGTCCGTAGAGTGAGTTCCAGGACAGCCAGGGCTACAGAGAGAAACCCTATCTCGAAAAACAAAAACAAACAAACAAACAAAAAAAGACACAAAACTTTTATATGTATAATAAGCCTTAAACAGCACTAAAGCTGGGCAGATATCAACCCTCCAAGCTTTTTTATCCACTTCCCTTTCAATAACTCCGAGATATGACTTGCCATGTTCCACCTGGGCCGCTCTTACTCTGACTGGTCAGCCCTCATGGCCATGTTTTCATGTTTCATCTACTCCAAGGCATCTTCTCCTCTCCCCCTTATGATCTCTGCCTCAAACCCCACGCCCAAGAACCAAAGCCTTGCCTACCTCTCTTCTGCCCAGCTACAGGTTGTAGGCACCTCTATTGACCAACCAGGGATAACTGGGAGGGCATCGCTTGGTGTATGTAGGGATCTCCTCTTCCCTGAGGCAGCCAGATCTTGGAGGACAGTATTTAGCGTTACACTGCAGAGCGACAGACCACACCTCAACAGGCAAGAGTTAAAAAACTGTTGGGCTGCGTGCCTGCCTTGATGCTGCGGATCTCGAGTTGGGAACGAAGGTCTGTGGGGCAAAATCTGATCTGCCTATGAGTGAATGCCAAAAGCACAAAGGGGCTGGAAGAGAGTCCTTCTCCAGGAGATTTAGGTGCGGCTCTTTACTATGAAGGCCTCCCGCACATTGATCCTTGAGGAAGGAGACAGTCCTTGCTTATTCAAACACTTTTATATTGTTTTGTTTGTTTGTTCGTTTGTTTTTTGTTTTTCGAGACAGGGTTTCTCTGTGTAGCCCTGGCTGTCCTGGAACTCACTCTGTAGACCAGGCTGGCCTCGAACTCAGAAATCCACCTGCTTCTGCCTCCCAAGTGCTGGGGATTAAAGGCATGTGCCACCACCGCCTGGCTTTTTGGGTTTTTTTGTTTGTTTGGTTTGGTTTGGTTTGGTTTTTTGTTTTTCATTTTTATATTGTTATGGCAGATGTGAATTCATACAACTGACTCAGGGTGAACCAAGGATTAAATACCTTTTGCAGGAAGGGATGCCCAGGAATGGAAGCTCATTGGCTAAACACTTGGGGCCCATCTGGATACCTGATTAGCATGGAGAACTCTAGGTTTTTATGCTATGTGACCAATTGTCATGGTCCTCTAAATGGTGTCATGGTTACATGTTCCAGGACAGGTAGACCCTGGCCAGGAGCTGGTTCTAACACCTACCATTCTCAATTATGAGAATTCCTGGGGTTTCTGAACCTACTTCAACCTTACCAGGTCTTCTGTCTGGTGGCACTGTCCACCTCCCCCACAAAGAAATATTTATTTTTATTATTTTTAGGGGTGTGCTCTCTCTCTCTCTCTCTCTCTCTCTCTGTGTGTGTGTGTGTGTGTGTGTGTGTGTGTGTGTGTGTGTGTGTGTTAAATACTCCAGGTTAGCCCAGCACTCCCTGTGTCACTGAGGAGGACCTTGAAGTTCTCATTTATCCCCTGAGTGCTAGGATTGCAGGCATGCACCACCATGCCCAGTTTTCATGGTGTTGGGCTCAAACCCAAGGCCTTGTGCATGTTAGTCAAGCACTGTACCAACTGAGCCTTTTCTCTAGTTTCTAGGTAGCAAAATGTTTTTTTTAAAAGATTTCAAAGGGCTAGGGAAAAGGGTCAATGGTTAAGAGCACTTACACCCTCAAGAGGACCTGGATTCCACTCTCAACATCCACATGGTGGCTCACAACCATCTAGAACTCCAGTTTCAAGGGATCTGACACCCTCTTCTGGCCTCTGTGGGCACCAGGTACAAACCTGGTGCACTAATATACAGGCAGGTGAAAGATTCATGGACAAAAAATGGATATATTGCCTTACAAAATTTTTAGGGGTTGGAGAGATGGCTGAGTGGATTCCAGAGGATCCAGGTTTGGTTTCCAACACATACATGATGGCTCATAACTGTCTGTAAGTCCAGTCTCAGGGCATCCAATGCCTACTTCTGGCCTCCATTAGTACCAGGCATGCACATGGTGTTACTACATGCAGGCAAGCAAAATACTCATACACATAGTTTTTAACTAATATTTTTATTTTTATTTTTTATTTATTTATTTATTTATTTTTGGTTTTTCGAGACAGGGTTTCTCTGTGTAGCCCTGGCTGTCCTGGAACTCACTCTGTAGACCAGGCTGGCCTCGAACTCAGAAATATGCCTGCCTCTGCCTCCCAAGTGCTGGGATTAAAAGTGTGCGCCACCACCGCCCGGCATATTTTTATTTTTTAGTGTTGGTGTGTGTGTGTCCACAGAAGCCAGAAGATAGTGCCAGATGCCCTGGAGCTGTAGTTATAGGCCTCTGTCATCTGTCCTATGTGGGTTCTGGAAACCAAACTCTAGTCCTCTGGTAAAGCAAAAGGCACTATGAAATATGAACAAATTGCTTGATCGAAAAGAAATATTTGAAGCTGAGTTGAAAAGACTTTGGCAAAGATAGAACATGAATCTGAATTAGCCCTTGAAAAAAATGAGGAAAAATTATAAAAGCACAGTGTTGGTTTAGATTTTTCAAAACCTACTTAATTATGATTCTTAAACTCTTCAGCCTTCCTTTCAGCCTATCACCCACCAGAGGGAGGGGAAAAGAAAGGTTAATAGAAAACAGAGGTTGTGGACCTATTTAAAAGAAGTTGCTTGGGGTGATTGCAATTTTCAATGTCAGCAGTCCAGCCCACTACCAAAACAACAGGCAAGAATCAGCAGCAGCAGCCTAGTCTACTCAGCAAGTGGGCTCGATCTAGAAGAAACCATGAGACTCCCGACCTACCATAGTCCACAGACGTGGCAAGAAGCAGCCGGAATGCCACCAGGAGTTTTTTGATGCATTTTTCTCTACAAAGTCACACAACAAGTAAAGATAAGCAAAGAGTGGCAAGGCCAACCGATGCCAGAGCACTGCCCACTGTCTGCTGGGTTATACTCTTTCCAAACGGCATGTGTCTCTCTGGAGTCCCTCCAGCAAAACATCACAGGCCCGTTCACCAGGCAGCTTCCAGAAAAGCTTCACAGGACACAACTGAGTCTCCAATGAAACCAGAAATTTTTTAACCAGAGTGTTTAAAAAAAAAGAACAAAAACAAAAACTGAAGTAAACTATTTTGCTAAAAAAAAGCTGGCTTAGCAAATAACAGGAGAAGTAGTCTCAGATTTATTTCACAGGCAAATGAGAACCACCTAAGGGTTTGATGCTTTGGGCATGTGGTGAGCCATCCCAGCAAGAACAGGGTCCGGAGGAGGTTGCTCATCTCATGACAACCAGAAAAGCAAATGAAAGACCAAAAAGAACCCCAATGTCTCTTTCCTGGACCTACTTCCCATGACTTAACATCCTCCCCGTAAGCCACACCTCCTGAAGGTTGCAGCCCCTCCCAATAGCATCAAACTGAGAAGGGAACCTTTCTCCCAGGAGCTTTTCTGGAAACACTCAGGATCCTAAGTATAGCACTAACACGTTTAAGCCAGAGCTCCTCGTGAGTCTAAGACAAGTCTGTACTCAGCCAGTGCCCACTGGACAAGCATGAGGGACCCTGCTCCCCTCAGACCACATCATTTGGCACCATTTGGGTCTGTTTGCTAAACCCTATGAGATCAGTGAACATCCTTCAGATGCCATCTGTCTCTCACCCTAGCCTTGGACCTGCCAGGAACATACATCTTGTGGGATCCTTGGTCTTCTGGCTTTCGGGTTCCTTTGCTTCTCTTTTCTTTGGCTCTGATGGCTGTGTTCATCTCTTTACAGCTGAGGCAAAAATTACATGAGGCCAGAGAGATGGCTCATCAGGTCGTAGGGGGCAAGGAGTGAGGTTGTGTGTGTGTGTGTGTGTGTGTGTGTGTGTGTGTGTGTGTGAGTGCACGTGCATGTGCATGTGTGTTATAACAATCATGTTAAAATATAGCTGTAAAGAGCAAGTATGCATATTGTATTAATTAGGGTTTTACTGCTATGAGCAAACACCATGACCAAGGCAACTCGTAAACAACATTTAATTGGGGCTGGCTTATAGGTTCAGAGGTTTAGTCCATTATCATCAAGGTGGGAATCATGGCAGCATCCAGACAGGTATGGTACAGGCAGAGCTGAGAGTTCTACATCTTCATCTGATGGCTGCTAGGAGAAGACTAGCTTCCAGGGAGCTAGAAGGAGGGCATTAAAGCCCATGCCACAGTGACACACACCTACTCCAACAGGGCCACACCTCCTAATGGTATCACACCCTAGGCCAAGCATATACAAACCTTCACACATATCTTGACCTGTGGGTTATTTTTTTGAGACAGGGTCTCACATGGTAGCTCAGGCTGTCCTTGAATTGACAATCCTACACTTGAGGCTCCCGGGTTCCAGGTTTGTAGGTACATTACTACTATGCTTGACCTCAGACTAGCCCACACTCATCTTCTTTTATGGCTTCATCCTTGAGGGTGAGGACCACAGAAAGAAGACTGCTGAAGTGGTAGTGCTGTATAGTGGCAAGAATTCCTTTTCATTCTTTTTATGTTTTTCTAGTACAAGGTCTCACTGTGTAGCCCCACTGTCCTAAACCTAGCTATATAGACTAGGCTGATGTTCTGATGTTGACTGACAGAGGTCCGCCTCTCTTCCCGAGTGCTAGAATTAAAGGTCAGGGCCATCATCCAGCTGTTTCTACTCTTCAAAGTACTATTGGGGGATGGGGGGGGGATCTATTCAGGTTCTTCCGGTCCTCACCAAAGCCTTCTACAGAAAAGCATCTTGGGAAAGAAATTTAAAACATACCATCTTAGGGCTGGAGAGATGACTTAGTGTCTAGAAACACTGGCTCTTCCAGATAACTGGGATTCAAGTCCAAACACCTGTAGGGCAGCTCAAAAATTGTCTGTAATTCCGGTTACAGGGTATCAAACACCCTCTTGTGGCCTCCACAGACACTGCACACATGTAGTAGACTGACATATATACAAACGAAACACTCATATACATAAAATAAAAGATTTAAGTTAGAAAATAAAGTCCACATCTTAGTTTCTTTCCCTGTTGCTATAACAAAATACCCCAGCAAAAGCAATTTAAGGGGAAAGGAGTTGTTTCGGCGCACACATGGACAGCCCATCGAGGCAAGAAAATTGAGGCAGCTGAAACTTGGAGCAAGATGGCATCCATACACAAGCAGAGAAACTGTATTGTATACAGTCCAGGATACCTGGCCATGGAGTGGGCCCACCCACAACTAAGATGGCCAAAACCAATTAATGTAATCAAGGTAATTCTCCCACAGGCATGCCAAACGGCTCATCTCCAAAGTGATCCCAGGCCCTGTAGAGCTGGAGTTCACTGCTGGGTCTCCTCTCCCAGTATCCCATGATGTGAGCAGCCTGCGTTACTGAAGGTTACATCACTTGAAATCTATCTCAGAATATCCCTCATTGGAATCTGGAGAGCACCCTGTGTGGGCTACAGAGTCGGTTCAAGGCCAGGCAATTAGAGCTTGGCCTTGGAGATACATAGTTCAGTGGTAGAGCCTTTGTCTGCCCTACACAAGACCCTAGGTTCAACCTCTGTCTTGGGTTTTTCTATTGCTGTGAAGAGATACCCTGACCAAGGCAACTCTTATAAAAGAAAACATTTGACTGGTGCTGGCTTACAGTTTCAGAAATTCAGTCTATTATACCGTCATAGCAAGAAGCATGGCAGCATGCAGGCAGACATGGTGCTGGAGACAGAGCTGAAGAGTTCTGCATCTTTTAATCCACAAGCAGCAGAAGGAGACTGACTACAACACTGGTCATAGCTTGAAAAAAAAATGGCTCCCATGTAGCCCCCGCTGGCCTGGATCTTTTATGTAGGCAAAGATAACTCAGAACTGGTCTTTTTTGCCTCTATCTCCAAAGTGCTGGGATTATAGGTGTGTGCTATCACACTCAGCAGGAATTTTTAAAATATATATATATATTATTATTATTATTATTATTATTATTATTTTGAACTATGGGTATGTGGAAGTGTTTTTATGTAGATATGCACAGGTGAGTGCAGGTGCTCCTGAGGCCAGAGGAGTCTGATCCCTCTGCAGCCGGTGCTGGGAACCGAACTCAGGCTATCTCTGCAGCACCACACTGTGCCTCTCCCCTGGAAAGCAGAAATGGTTTTTAAAGTGTGTGTTAGGCAGGAAGAAACAATCACTTTAAACAGAAAATTCACCTAGAAACAAACCACTCCAGTGTTGCATCTGTTTTTGCAACTCAGCCTGAAGCCCACACCTCCACGCAGGAAGGGCATCCTAGGTGAAGTCCCTAAGGGATGGGACTGGAGGCTCAGTCCTTAAGTGAGCGGAGGATCAGGGAAGAATTGTCCCAACCTGTACCAGCGACGCCCTGCAAAAAGCCAGAGCAAATAACCCTGGGGCCCAGCGATCACCCAGTCTTGCTTAGCCAAGGGAACGCTATAGCTTTGAATCCTCCGCTAGGCTAGGCAAGAACCTACAGCAAGAGGCACGGTGAAGAGGAAAGGCTTGTTGCCTGGCAACGTCCACAAATCTAGAATCCAGCTCCACCTCGTGCATCTCTTGCGTGTGTGCAATTGGTGTCCCGGACGTAGCTCTACTGGGGCCTTTGGTGGTCATGTGGATGACCTATTGAGCCGCTGCCTCCGGCTTCACAAGTCCTGGATTTCACTTCTGTCCGGGCCCTCTGTGCCTCCCGGCCATCCGTGGGGCCCTCTTCTGCCCTCCCTCCACCTACCTCTGTGGAATCCTAGAATGATTCCCTGCAGCTCAATGCTCAACAGTGTCCCTTCACTCCCTGCCGACGCTGCGATGATTATTATGTTATTCAATCCCCTCCGAAATTGAGACGGTGAAAGTGGGAAGTTAAGGAACTTTGTTAAAAATCGCAAATCCAAAATGTGCTGCAAGCCGATTGCAGGCTGCCAGCCACCATTCTTTCTCCTTTGTACATTGCACCCAGCAGAACTATGTGCTTTTACTAAACAGTGAAACTTGGGTCATTCCCATCATGCATATGGCTTCAGTGTTCCTTCATCCCTGTTTTAGTCTTAAACGGCTTTATGGAGAGATGGACGTTTAACAGCTTGCACTTTCTGTGCTCAGGAGGTCGAGGCAGAAGATCACAATTTTAAGGCGATTCTTACTACATAGTGAGTTCAAGGCCAGTTTGTGTTAGAGACCCTGCCAAGAAAGAAAGAAAAAAAGAAAGAAGGAAAGAAAGAAAAAGATAAAAAGAAGAAAAAGATTTAAAAGTTCGCACATACTTAAAGCATGAAGTTTTTTACTTGTGTGTTCATGCAGCCCTAAAACTATCGCCATAGTCAAGATAATGGTGGACATCCACCATGCTCAAATGTTCTTTTCCACTTGCACTCCCCCACCCCCCCACACACACACCCCTGCCACAGTCTACCCTATCTGCATGGATCCCTTAAGTAACTATGGGGCTGTTTCTACTTACTGTACGTTAGTTTACAGCCAGGCACAGTAGCTCACATCTGTAATCCTAGCTGAGGCAGGAGGATTGCTGCAAATTCAAGGTCAATCTGGCCAACAGAGTAAAAACAAAAAAAAAAAAAAAATTTTTTTTTTTTGAGACTGGGTTTCTCTGCATAGCCCTGGCTGTCCTGGAACCCACTATGTAGACCAAGTAGACTGAGCTAGCCCCAAACTCACAGAGATCTGCCTACCTCTGGAATGCTTGGCTTAAAGGTGTATGCTGCCACACCCTGAAGTATCTGAGGAGGAGGAAGAGGAGGAAGAAAAAGAGGAAAAGGAGGAATTTAGAAGTTAGAGGTAAGAGAATCAGGGACTCCACGCCAGTCTACAGAGTAGAGTTTAAGTCTAGCCTGAATTCCATGAGAGTCTGTCTCACAAAAACAAAAAACCCGAGTCAAATATAGTGGCTCATGCTTATTAATCCTGGAACTCTCAAGGCCAGGCAATGTCAGGAGTTTAAGGTCAGCCTGATGTACAACACAGAAAATTTGTTTCAAGAAACCCAACCTGAACAAACAGTATAACCACTCATCTTGCAAACTCCTTAACTCAGTCAGACAGGTGCTCATTGTCTCTTTCCATGTCTAGGTTTCTGGATGAAGCATCAAATTTTTTTCCCTTTTTCTTGAGGACCTGCCCTTTATTTTTCTAACTATCCTTTCCTGGAAACAGATAAGAAGGTACGTGTCAACTACACTGCTAAACAACATTGTTTCTAATGGCCCCCTAGTTGTTAACTTTTATCTAGGCAAGGAATCACTGTAGCTTTGGGCTCCTTCTCTAACTGGCAGTCCCCCTTGGGGATCTGGAAGCCAGGCCTGCATGCTGAATCCTTATCAAAGAAACTGTTAGCCAGGGGGCAACTAGGTGCCTCTCACACCTGCCCCTCACAGATCTTGTCTCCATAATCTGAGCCATTTGTGCACTTCTACAAGGCTTCCCACTGCTAGGACTATTGACCTCTGGCTGCCTGTGTGGGTCCTGTCCCAGCTCCCAAAGATGCCAGTGGGACTGGGATTCTTGTGTGGTAGGATCCTAGAAGACTCTACCATGGGCACTGCAGAGCAGGGAGCAATGCCCTAGCTCTTCCAGACCCCTTGATTCAATGTGGTCGGTGGACTGAGTTGGGCAAGGTAATAGCATCTGTAATACCAGGATTGAAGAGCTAGGGTCAGGCTGAGTATGGTGGCACATGCCTTTAGTCCCAGTATTCAGAAGGCAGAGACAGGCTAATCTTTGTGAGTTGGAGAGCAGTCTGGTTTGTGTAGTGAGATGCTGTCTCAAAAGAAAGTAAAAGAACTAGAGGCAGGAGGAACATGAGTTCAAAGCTGGCCTGAGCTGCATAGTGAGACACTTAAAAAAAAATTTTTTTTTTTTTTTTTTTTTTAAGAAAAGCTTGAGAGACTACCTACCTTTCTTCTGATATGGAGAAGTCTGTATTGCATGAGGAGATAAATCAGCCCTTAGTCGCTGTGTAGAAGGCAGACACAGATTGGAATCAAAACAAACACGTGCTGAACAGAAATCGCTCAGTGTCCACCAAAGGGATCTAAATAGAAACCCAGGCGCAGGTGGGCTTCCAGGACTGATTAATGTATACCTGAGATGGGTTCTAGGTGAGTGCAAAGGTGATTGAATAGACTCAGAGACCCCATGTCTGTGACTGGATTCTAGCTAAAAAAGCAGTGTGACTTCCACATGGACTCCAATTACGTCCGGACTCTCAGCCTCACGGATTCGTGTGAGATCGTTAGAGCGCGGGCCAAAGCACAAAACACAGTCAGTCATGGCTACTCCCAGAGCTACTGAGATGGATCTGGAATCACAGATGAAGGGTTAAAGGAAGTTCCCTTTGTAGAAACGTTAAAGAAACTGGGTGTGGTAGTTGCACCCCTGGAATCCCAGTATTCAGGAAGCTGAAGCAGGAGGAGCAAGAGAGTTCCAGGCCCCAGCCTGAGCCTCAGAAAGCAGAGCAGCCAGGCGTGGTGAGCATGCCTTTAATTGCAGCTCTCAGAGGCACAGGAGGGTCTGATCTATATAGTGTGTTTCAGGACAGCCAGGGCTACGTAGAGAGACCCTGTCTCAAAACAAACTACAGGATAGAACGGGTGAAACGGCTCAGCAGGTAAAGGCATTTGCCACCAAGCTTAAAAGCCCGAGTTAGAGCTTTATGATCCACATGCCAGGAGAGAGAAAGCTCTCTGAGGCTGTCCTCTGACTTCTGACCACAGGCGCTGTGGCACACACAATAATGACCTCTCTATTTTTAACCCTACACTGCAGTCAAACCACTGTCCTCTGCTGCCATCTCGTGGAAACCAACAGGAATGCGAGCATTGCTTAATTGCTAAATTCTTTGGTTAGTTTTTTTAGCTTGTTGGCACAAGGTCTCCAGACTGACCTTAAACTTCAATCTCCCTGCCCCAGCCTCCAGAGGGTAGAATTACAAGTGTGTACCACTATCTCCAGCTTATAATTGGTTATTTTAAAGGTCTTGAGTTGTTCCTTAAGATTAATAAAAACCGTGGGGCTGGAGAGGTGGCTCAGTGGTTAGGTGCACTGGCTGATTTTCCGGAAGATCCAAGTTCAATTCCCAGTACCCACATGGCAACTCACAATTGTCTGTAACTTCAGTTCCAGGGGATTCAACACCCTGACACAGTCATACATGCAAGCAAAACAACACTTAAATGATAGATAGATAGATAGATAGATAGATAGATAGATAGATAGATAGATAAACAATTTTTAAGAATTACTAAAACCCACCGGGCAGTGGTGGCCCACGCCTTTGATCCCAGCACTTGGGAGGCAGAGGCAGACAGATTTCTGAGTTCGAGGCCAGCCTGGTCTGCAGAGTGAATTCCAGGACAGCTCAGGCTATACAGAGAAACCCTGTCTCGAAATACAGAGAGAGAGAGAGAGAGAGAGAGAGAGAGAGAGAGAGAGAGAGAGAGAGAGAGAGAGAGAGAGAGAAAGAAAGGAAGGAAGGAAGGACTTTTATCTCAGGTTGGACTTTTATCTCAGGTTAGTTCAGTCCTAAGCCCTACATTGGCTGCCAATTTGTTGCTGGAGTTTCCAACCCAAATGAGCCCATATAAAAAACACACAACCCAGTTATTATAATTATAAGCCATATGCCTACACTGGGCAGATCTAACACTATTACTAACTTATTCCCCAGCTATGAAACCCCTTGCTGCTTATGGTTTCTTATGGTCCATCGTGGCTTCCTCCGTCTCGTCTTCCATCCTCCTTCCCCCTCGTCCTCTTCTGCCTTTCTACCTGGCCCCACTCTCAAACCTCCAGGCCCACCTTTCCCCTCCACTGCCCAGTCACAGGCTCTAGCCTTTACTGACCTGTTAAAATGGGGAAAATGTTCACATGAGGTCACCTGAGTACATGATGGACTGCTTGTGGGGGTAGGAGACAACCCCTCTTGAGCAAGCAGAATTAACATCAGAATACAAACAGCATCAGGCCAACCCCCAACACAGGCTGGCCCTGAACTCACAGAGATCAGCTTCCCTCTGCCTCCCAGTGCTGGGAATAAAGGTGTGCATGGCCATACCTGGCCCCAGTGGAGTTTTTGCTTGCTTTCTTGAACCCTCTGAGTGACCAACAACAAAGATGCTTGCTTCTGGGAATATAGGAAGGAGTTGGCCCTTCCTATATTATATATATATAATACAATATATAATATTGTATTATATATTATAATTTTGTATAATTTTTGTGAGCTGATCCTTGCCCTAGGTCCTCCTGGTCTGGTCATCTCCGAGCTAAAATGTGCATTTATTTATTTATTTATTTATTTATTTATTTTATTTACAGAAGTGCTGGGGTGAGTCTAGCACTGCTCTGTCACTAAGCCCCCTACCCAACCTTCACTGGAGATCTTATTTTGAGGGTCTTGAATTTGTGATTCCCCTGCCTTACCCTCCAGATTAGCTGGGATTATAGGCCTGTGCCTTCAGGCCCCAGGTCCTGTGAGTTTAAAGAAGCCTAAAGTCACTATTGGTGGACACTGTGCCCAAAAATGACTTCTACCCTCATTTTTCTTTTCTGCAGTATATTCCTTTTCCTTTGTCTCTGGAGCATTTAGAAGAATGCCGAATTCTAGGTAATGCATTGGTGGCACCATAGGTGAAAGGGGAAGGACAAAGAAGAAAAGCATTATTCATATACATTATTAATTATTATTATATTATATTAATTATTATTCATATATTATTCATATATATAATATGTGTGTTCATATAATATGTATTATATTGCATTATATGTTTTATTGTATTATATAAATAAGCAATAAACATATCTATAATATTGTATTATATATTATAATTTTGTATAATATACATAATGGGTTTTTGAGACAGGGTTTCTCTGTGTAGCCCTGTGTAGTAGTCCTAGATTCACTTTGAAGAGCAGGCTGGCCTCAACCTCACAGTCCTCCTGCTTAAGTCTGTGACATCGCTGTAGTGCTGTCTAGGAACACAGCAGGAAGTCTGGGATGCAAAGCCTCGCTGGAAGAACTTGATCCCTAACAGTGTGCCTCTGAAGGTTGCCATCCTTTCCCCTCTGCTTCCTGTTTGCCCTGTAGTGAACAGTCCCTGCCACATACTCCTCAAGCCATGCCGTGACCTTCTGCCCAACATCGGTGGTGCCAAAGACTACGAAGAACTCTCTGAAACCTAAACTGGAAACTTATGGTTTCTTTGGAAAGTCAGTTGTGTCGGATGGTGTTTTGCTAAGGCAGACGTGTGAAGGAATTTTTCACTGACACAGAAAAGGATGTTTTGCTAAGGCAAGCACATGACAGGACAAGTGATAAAGAATTCTTCACTAACAAAATGTATGTATTGGTTTGCCTTACATGACTCCATAGAGAGAAATACACCAAACAACTTCTGGGGATGTTCTGGCAGTTTCTTGTTGCTTCCTCGGCTCAGGCTGATTGTCAGAGTGATGTCAGCTGATAGACTCACATGCTGAGGCTAGACCCATGGAGGACATGTGATGTTTGGAGGACTCAACTGACCGTGAAAGAGGCTTGCTTGCATAGCCAGCTCTGCAATGCTTCTTGTTTGCTGTCCCGACACTACTGAACTGGACTGCCGGTATATTTGTGAAGTATTTGCAAGTGGATCGAGCTGCCATTGCTGAATCCTGTGAACTGAACTGCTGATTTCCTGTCAACACAGATGGGATTCGCTCCAAAGAACCTTTCTAAACAGGTCCACTTCCCCCATATCCTGAAAACCTACCTCTTGTAGATAGTCTGCTAGAAGGGAAGTTAAAGCATTTAAAAACACTTATTAAAAGTAGGTTTTTGAAAAATCTAAAGCTACAGAAACCATATGCCAAAACAAATCACTTCACTTCTTCTGTCACTTCAGATTTTCTTCTGTCGGTCAGACAAGAAAAGATGACAGTCAGATTCAGGTACAGGGCCTGTGCCCTGAGGCTCCCCTGCACTGCTCTCAAGTGTGCTGCCAAGGACTGCAAACCCTCTGGAGCCTGTCCATTCCGTTTGACCTTCTACATCTGAGGTCGGGCAAACATTCTTCTCAAAGGTTTCTGTCACCACCACTTCATACGCCACTGCGGTATGAAGGCAGCCCAGGGTCGATGTGGATGAGTGAGCATGGCCATTTGAAGAACCGCACACAAACTCACTGGGTCACTCCCCTGCAATCCCAGCACTTGGGGGTCACTGCCCTGCAATCCCAGCACTTGGGGGTTACTCCCCTGCAATCCCAGCACTTGGGGGTTACTCCCCTGCAATCCCAGCACTTGGGGGTTACTCCCCTGCAATCCCAGCACTTGGGGAATCACTGCCCTGCAATCCCAGCACTTGGGGGTCACTCCCCTGCAATCCCAGCACTTGGAGGTTACTCCCCTGCAATCCCAGCACTTGGGGAATCACTCCTCTGCAATCCCAGCACTTGGGGGTTACTCCCCTGCAATCCCAGCACCAGGGGGATAGAAATAAAGAGATCAAGTTCCATCTCTTATACAACATGCGAACTGGACATGCAGAGCTCAAGGCAAGCCTGGAAGTCAGGCGTGGAAGTAAACACCTTTAATCCTGGCATTTGGAAAGCAGAGGCTGGTAGATCTCTGTGAGTTATAGAGCCAGCCTGGACTACATAGTGAGTGCCAGGACAACATAGAGACCCTGTCTCAAAAAAAAAAAAAAAAAAAAAAAAAAATCCAAACAGAAAAGGCCAGCCTGGGTTACTGAAACTCTGTGTTAAAATATTTTTTTTAGGATATGGGTCTGGAGAGAGGACTTGCTGCCTTTTCAAAGAACCCGGGTTCGGCTTCCAGCACTCACATTGTCTAACTCATTTAACGCTCCAGGTCCAGGTGATCTAACAACCTCTCTTGGATTTCAAGGGCACTATACATGTGTCACACAACACACACACTTAAAAGTAAATATTTTTTAAATTTAGGAATAGGGTTGTAGATATGGTTAATAGGGTAAAGGCTCCTGGGTTTGATCCCTGGAATCCACACAGGGGAAGAAGAGAATCTACCCCTGCTACTTGTTCTCAGACCGCCCCATGCAGTCTGCAGCATGAGCACACCCACACATGTACGTGTGTATACACACACACACACACACACACACACACACACACCATAAAATAAATTAAACATAAAAAACAAAAGTGAAACATCTAATCCCCAGTGTGAATTAGTAAGAGATCAGGCCAGAAGCGGAGCATGATGGAGGAGGATACACCAATGGTGGAGCCTGCCTTTAATCCCAGCCCTCAGGAGACAAAGGCAGGAGGATCTCTGAGTTCAAGGCCTGACTGGCTCAAGCACAGCCTGGGCTACAGAGCTGAATAGCCTCAAAACAAAACAAAAACCAAAGCAAGAGCCAAGTGGGACTTTTAAACAGTGGTTAGATGGGGAAGGCCCTGCTCCGGGAGCATATCAGTGCATGTGTGTCTTACAGGCTCAGGGGCTATGTCCACAGTGGATCTGCTAAGAAAGCCAGTGTGGCTCACCTTGTGCCTGCACCTGCCCTCAGTGTGATGCCCTCTGCCGTGCCACAGTCCAGCAGGAAGGCCTTCCCCACATGCAAGTGCCCGTCAATTCCCTGTTCTTAGACTTTTCACACTGCAGGAGCGTGAGTTAAATAAACCTTCAGTTCTGTAAACTGCCCCATACTCGGTTACTGCAACAGAGTTAGACTGTGACCTTTGGCTCTTCTCAAGGAGGTGGTATATTTTTCCTCCTGTGGGGTTTGCTGATCTCTTCCCTCCCTGTCACAAACACACACGGAACTGTAGAGGAGGGTGTGAGGACAGAGCCCTGCTTCCAGAGTGAGTTTCTCAGTGAACTCAGACAGCACATGACAATTTACCAGTATAGTGTTTGCTACACCAGAGTTTGATGACACATATGATATATATATATATGTTTTTAAGGTATGGATAGCCTAGAAGACTTATAGATAATTGTGAGCCACCATGAAGGTACCGAGAAATGAACCCCGTTTTTTCTGGAAAATCAGCCAGTGCTCTTAACCCCTAAGTCATCTCTTCAACCCCCTATTTGCTTTGTTTTTGTTTGTTTGTTTGTTTGTTGAATGGGTTCTTTAAAAAACAGGGTATCATTGTATTGTTTAGACTGGCCTTAAACTACAACCCTCCCAACTTCTCACGCCTGTTCAGCAAAAGCCAAAGCAAGTATAGAATTCTATGCCTAAAGTGCCAAACTCAGTTCTAGACTCTGTGAGCCTCACCCATGTCTTTTATCCTGAGAGCTACAATGTTACCACTGGAATATGTCTTTCTCTAGGATTTTGTGTGACCAAGAGGTGGCTGCTTTAAAGACAGGTTTAGTAGCTGGAGTGTTTGTGACTGTGGAAGGAGCTTGAGAGGGAAGAGGACAAAGCTTGGCCTGGTGGTCTCCCTTCAGCTCACCAGGTTCTGAAATGGAACTCAAAGGATCTGAGAAGTCGACCTTTGAACCCAGCTTTCCAGATCAATTTGAAGTATAGTTAACACAAGTGACGGGGATATAACATATTTATCAACTGACGCTCTTTTTTTTTTTTTTTTTTCTGTGTATGGCTCCATTACCTACATGTACAAGCCTGGTGTCCTAGTAGGTCAGAAGAGAGCACAGGAGCTCCTGGAACTGGAGTTACAGACAGTTGTGAGTTTCTTTGTGGGAGCTGGGCATCAAAACAGGAAGGGCAGGCAGTGCTTTTAACGGCCGAGCCATCAGCTCTCCAGCCCGTATACAGTCAGACATAGTGTGTGGTCTCCATCTGAACTTTATCCTTGCTGTATACCTCAGGGACTGCCTGTGTCAGAACACTGAGATGAGACACCATCATGCCATACTCCTAGTTCACACAGGTGTTCAAAGACACAAGAGTCTGCAAGCTGCCTCCTATCTGCATGGCCCCTGGGAGGACCAGAGCAGAACCTGGCAACGCCCCCACCCTTCTCTTTGCTTGTCCTGTCCACTCAGCTTAGTACCAAGCCATTCTTAGTGCTGCGCCTCTAAAGAACAGAACAGGAAGTCCCCAAACTTCTAGTGATTCTTCAGTCCTTCCACAGTCTCTCTCTAGAATATCTTTTCTTTGTAACTTATCGAGCTGCACTCACGTACACGACTCCCTCAAAACAAAGGGTGGGGAAGTGGGGATGGGGGCAGGGGGGATATCAGACCTCATTTCTCTTGCAAGAGAATTAAAATCTTTGGAGAGTTATTGGTGTCTCTCATTCATTGAACATAGCCACTGTTGAGGTCTGGGAATCCCTGCACAAATCACTCAGTCACTGATCTCAGTTAAGCAGGGCTGAGTTACTGAATGCATACCTCAAGACTGATCAATCAGAAAGGCAGTTTGGACTCAGGAGCTAAACTGTGACTCCCAACCAGAATAGCACAGGGTTTTTAAGCCTAAAATCCACAAATATCTGCCAAGTTATTCCACCAATCAGGATTTTAGGGATAGGCGACTTCCTTAGGAACATGTCTTTGTTGTGTACTTATCCTGTTCCATTGATTGGGGTATTTAATTGTGGTGGGGGACTTGCCTTGCCTAACATTCATGTCTTAACTTGCCAACCAGGATGTCAGTTACCCATGTATACGACTTCTGCCAAGTAGGAAGTTAATTCCCAGGGAGGTCTCCAAAACTTTACTTGACCCCTTACTCAAAATGGAAGTTTTATTCCAAATGGCTTCTTATATTGGTGCAGATGTCTCTCTTGTGTTGGGGTTCTAGGGGCAGCAGATAAAGGCAAAACCCCTAAAAGTTCATACACAGGTGCAGGTAGTACTGCCAGGCGGTTAGTTCAGACCAAGCTTATTGTAGCTAACTCTACAAAGCAGTTCTAACTGACCTCTATTGTGATTGGTTTTCAAGAACACCAAAGCACAGAACAGAACAGAATATGCAATCAACTCAGGCATAAGAACGTTTCCTTATAACAGCACAAGATGGCTGGTTCAACAGGCAATAGTTCCCCAGGCCTTCACAGCTGCCATCACTACCACTATCCCCACCAACCCAGTTACCCCTGTATCTGTTATCTGATCAGAATAGGACTTTAAAATACAGTCCCCTTACCCAAAACAGTTGGAGAATTTATAGCAGGTTGCCATCATACCCACATATGCTTAGTTACAACACACTCTGAACTTCCAGAAAATCAAATAATAACACTATGGTGCCAACATCATTTATTTATTTAAAAGATTCATTTTATTTTTAATTATGTATATATTATGTAGGTTTGTGTGGGATTAATATTCATGTGCATGCAGTTGCCCACAACCACTGAAAGAGGGCACCAAATCCCCTAGAGCAGGAGTGCCAGACTATTCTAAGCCCTCATGCATGAGTGCTGGTCGCTGAACTCTGCAAGACAGCAGCGAGCATTCAGCTGCTGAGCCATCTCTCCAGCCAAAAACGTTTTAGGCTTTTTGTTTTGTTTTTCAAAGATTTATTTATTATGTATACAGTGTTCTGCCTGCATGTATGCCTGCACACGAGAAGAGGGCACAAGATCTCATTACAGATGGTTGTGAGCCACCATGTGGTTACTGGCAATTGATCTCAGGACCTCTGGAAGAGCAGCCAGTTCTCTTAACTTCAGAGCCATCTCTCCAGCCCTTGGTTTTGTTATTGTTTTAATGTGTATGAGTGTTTTACATACATGTACACATTCGTGCTAACTGCATGTCTGGTACCAGAGGAGGCCAGAGAGTGCATCGGACCCCCTGGACTAGAGTTATAAAGGGTGTGAACTGGACCTGGGTCCTCTAGAAGAGCTACCAGTCTCCTGAGTCAGCTCTCCAACCCCCAAATTTGCATTTTTGAAACTCTGAATCTCTTAAGACAAATTTCATAAAAGTGTTTTGCAAAAATATACTGATCATTCTACTGTTCTATTTGATATTTAATTGGCATACAATTTGTATTTTCAATAACTCGAGAACATGTAATCAAGATTGGGGGTGGGGGGCAGGGCAGTCATGATCTGAAAAACCAGCCCAAGCTGTGTCTAAACTTGTAGTCTTCCTACATCAGTCTACTGAATACTAGACTCACAAGCATAGATTACCACGTGCAGCCAATGCAGAGAACAGTCAAGAGATGAAACAGACAAAAGTATAGGGGTTTGTACCCAAAAAGTACGTACATTGGAATCAGTCACTGATTACTTTGGGGGAGGGGTGTTCAAGACAGGATTTCTCTATATAGCCCTGGCTATCCTAAAACTTTTTAAACCAAGCTAGGCTCAAACTCAGAGATCTGCCTGCCTCTGCCTCCCCTATGCTGGTATCAACAGCGTGCACTACCATTGTCTGCCTATTGATTACTCTTCTAACGAAAGACTGTCATAAAAAAGAGTTGAGGGAGCCGGGCGGTGGTGGCACACGCCTTTAATCCCAGCACTTGGGAGGCAGAGGCAGGCGGATTTCTGAGTTCGAAGCCAGCCTGGTCTACAGAGTGAGTTCCAGGACAGCCAGAGGTATACAGAGAAACCCTGTCTCGAAAAAACAAAACAAAAGAGTTGAGGGGGCCAGAAAGATGACTCAAGTCATTAAGAGCACCTACTACTCTTGCAGAGGACCCACGTTTGGTCCTCAGCACCCACATGGCAATTTGCAGTCATTAATAACTCCAGTTCGAGGAATTTGCAACCCAGTTAGTGTCGTAAATTTTACTACTTGTAAAATGCTTGTACAAGACTAATGGTGACCTTGATCTCCCAGCATGCAGGCTTTCCTTTAGGCTGTGATTCTACTGCTGTTTGACTTGCATCTCCTTTGACAGGTCATAACAATTAACTTTAGGACTTTAGGTGTGGCCTGGACTGTAAGGCATGCTCAGATTCGAATAAAACGCTATTTCTGGACATTTTGGTCAGAGGGGGGTTGGAAGGAAATTTGCATTGGACCAGTGCACTGAATAAAGAGTAGCTTATTGTCAATGCAAGCAACCATTAGCCAATCCACCGAAGCCTCACAGCATAGAAAGGCAAGTGCTAGTTTGTTTGCAAATTAAGCATCTCACAGAGGTCAATGTGGTAAATGCTAACCCCCTTCCCAAGGAGCCATTTTTGGGAACTAGTGGAGTCTGTAGGAGGTGAGGCCTAGTCAGGAGGACTTTTGGGTCACTGGAAACATCCTTTCAAGAGCATGGTGGAACCCTGTCCCCATCTTTTTCCTCTCGTTCCAGGCCCAAGCAAAGGAGCCACTCAGTCATGGACTGAGTTCTCTGAACCCATGAGGCAAATCATAAGTTGATTTCCTTAGGTACTTTGTGTTGTGCTTCGGGGATTTTTATTTTTTTATCTGTGACTAGTACTTATATAAAAGAATGAGTTTGGCTGTGACATTTTTCTCCTACATATACATGGAGGTATACATTTTCTTCTTGCTTTGATACAGGGTCTCATTCTGTAGCCAGGCCGGCCTTGAGTTTGAGAGCCTTCTCCCTCAGCCTCCTCCAGGGCTTGGTTTACAGGCATGGCATGTGTTATGTGACACTCCTCAGGAGGCAGGGATAGACTCAAAGAGTCTTAAGAGGTAAAGAAAAGGCCATGTCTGGGAAAGTCAAAATTTGGAAGATTATTGAAGTCCTTCCCTAGCTTTAGAAAAGGAATGAATACCTGAGCAGGTACAGGGTTGGTGACAGCTGAGCTGCAGAGACTACTATGGACTGTGAACTAGTTGCCTGTGGGTTGGTTGCTGGGTAGGCAACTCATGTTGTGGTGGGTTTTTCTGAGTCATCCACGCTGCTGTCGGTAACGTTAATACAACTTGAAAGTTTACCAACTTGGACTTTGGTGTAACCATTACAATGATCTGCTGCGATTTCCATTTTTGGGTAAGTAGATGTGTGTGTTGTCTCCCCCTAGGAAAAAGTCTCTCTTGCTAGCACCTCATATTCTCTCTCCTCTCTCCATCCTCCCAATCTTTTCTACTTACCCCATCCCCAAATCAGGGTAAGGTATCCTCTCGTCTTCTCAGAACAGACCTATCCTAATTAGTTTAACTATCAACTTGATACAGACTAGAGTCATCTCAAAAGAATGCCTCAGTTGAGAATTGCCTACACAGATTAGCCTGTGGATATTATCTGTAGGGGGCTGATTATTAATGGATGCAGGAGTAGCCGGCCCATTGTGGGCAGCACCATACCTAGGCAAGTCCTCCTGTGTAAGAAAGGTAGCTAAGCGTGAACCTGAGAATAAGCCGGCAGGCAGTATTTCTTCCTAGTTCCTTTCAGGTTCCTGCCCTGACTTGTCTTAATGATGGATTGTAATATGAAATTAAAGCCAAATAAACCCTTTCCTTCTCTGGTACTTTCAGTCAGAGCGTTTTTTTATCACAGAAACTAGAACAATATTCAACCCCAGTTTCCACTCCCCCACTTTGACATCCTGAGGTCTGCAGCTTCGGGATAAATTATACTACATGCTTTACTGGCTCTCCAGCTTTACAGACAGCAGATGGTGAGATCCCTTGACCTCAATAATCGTGTGAGCCAATTGCTAACTAAACCTCTTCTTATAAATCTATATATATCCTATTGATGTGTTTCTCTGGAGAGCTATCACTAATACACACACGTGCTGTGGATGTCCCTGTCCAGACAGCAATGGTGTGTTGTAGCAGAGCTCGCTCCCTGGGAACTGTGCCTTAGGCATGAGGACCTCCTTAAACCATGTGTGTACCCGGTGCTTGCTTTCACACACTTCCTGCCCTCATCCCTTGCTGAGGAAGCATGCAGACACAGGAGCAAATACAAAAAAAAAAATATTTGATCCTTTCCAGGTCAAATGTGCCCTGGTTTCTGACATTTCATAACAAAGGACTTGGCTTTGTTCACATTCCTCTGCACTGAGCTGTCACTAGATCCAGAAAGCCCAGTATTCTAAAGTGGCACATGGCTGTAGTCCGATTTCTCTTGCTATTGTTCTCATATAGACAGCATTGCGACAGCCTAATGTGTTACCCCTTGAAAATACTGATTTAGGACTGTAATTCCAATGCTTAAGAGGCTGAGGCAGGGGGATCTGGAGTTCCAGAACTCCATGCTGAGATCCAGTCTTAAAAAAAAAGAACAGGAGACTGGGTATAGAGGCAGAAGCAGGCAGATCTCTGTGTGTTCAAGGCCACTCTGACCTACTTAGTGAGCTCCAGGCCAGCCAGGGCTACATAGAGAAGCTTTGGCTCAAGAAAAAAATCAAAAACAAAAAATCCGAAAGAGAAAAACAAATGAAAAACAAAACCAAGAATGGAAGGGTTAAAGAGCTGGCTCAGCAGTTAAGAGCACTTGCTGCAGTTCAGAAGTTCAGTTCCTAGCACAAACTTTGGGCCCCTTAAAACCTGGAACTGCGGCTCTAGGGAACTGAATGTCTTATATCTGACTCCCACAGACATGCACACAAGTGGCATCCATTAGTACAGATACACATACACATAAATAAAATAATGGTGATAACTTAAAAAAAAAAAAACAAAGTACTAATAGAAATTTGTCCTATAGAGTTTGACTAGTTATCGTGAAATGAAGCATACTACAAACACAGGGCGCCCAAATGAGTTATTTATGATCTTATTCTCATATGTGTTCCAATATGGTCACCAGAGGTGGACAAAGGAAAGTAGAGTTTGGTCCCAGCAGTACCCACAGAAGGCAGTTTGCACTACATCCTGTTATTGTAGCATCAGGAGATCCAGTGCCCTCTTCTGCCCTCCTGGGGCACCTGTACACATGTGCAAGTCCATATGTAAATATGTACCGCACATAAATAGAAATGTCTTGAAAAGGAAGAGGAGCTGGTGATATGAGCATAGCATGTACGTTATCTAGACAATGACAGAGACACCAGAAAGAGTTAAGCATGCTTGTCTCCGTGGGAAGGCAGCTGGGAAGAGGCTGGGAATGGTTGCCATGCATTACGGTTGCTTCTGCATGATGTGATGGTTTAATCTCATGCATTTATCAGTGGTATTTCAATCTGAAAAAAATTTTTTTTCAAAGAGAAATGACTGAGAGGTTTTCTTTTTCCTTGTGTAGCATTGTTTCATTCTGGAATCTTCCAATTAAGCTTTTGGCTAAACACATAAATATGATAATGATAATTATTCAGGAATTGAGAGGTTTGCAAAAACACTGTGTGCCATTAGAGTAATCAAGCCAAGCTTGCACACATCCTGTCTTTTCAGGATAATTACACCACACTGGAGGCCCAGATGGGGTGAATGAGAAAGCCATGGGTGTCTGCCACATAGGAACAAAAAAACACCACACACAACTACTCAACTGGCAATTGAAATTTGCAGTTAACAGTGCACACAAGAAAGGAATTGAAATGCTTGGATTGGGGGCAAAACATTTATTTTCAAAAACCAAACATAGAACAGTAGTAAGAAATATTGCTCACCACTTATTTTGATCCCATGAGTTAAGACACAATCTTTAAAGCTGGAAATAGTTCCTTTTACGTAGTCTTTTTTTTTTTTTAAGGCTTAAAAAGAATTTCTAGATGTATTTTATGTGTATGAATGTTTTGCCTGCATGTATGTCTGTACACCACATGCATGTCTGGTGCCCTCTTGAGTTGTAGAATGTTGTTAGCCATCACATGGGTGCTGTGAACAGAAGGCTCTTAACTACTCGGCCACCTGCCCACCCAAATTTTATTTTTTCATTTTAGGTAGTCTCACTGTATAGCCCAGGCTAGACCTGGCCTCCGATTTTTCTGCTTCCAAAAGCAGATTAGCAGATTAGCAGATTAGATTAGGTGTTGCATCACCACCTGCTAACACCTTCTCAGTTCAACTCCCAATTAGACCTAAGTAATCAACTTCTGTTGCATAACTATTTCCTTTGTGGAAGAGAGAGGGCTCAGAAGATTCCCAAAACTAAGCACACATTAATCTCAGGAAGCTCAGAAAGCAAGGAGATTCACCAGGCCTTTCCCCAACGTATCACAGCCAGTAATTGTTGAGAGGAGTGTCTTCTGAGTAGTTGCCTATAGCTTAGGTAGGGAGCACTGGTGATGCAACTTCTGGGAGCTGGGTTCAATGTGATTCAGTGATGTTGTTACCTTTGGTCACCTGTGATCCTGTAAGTAAACCAAACAGACCCAATGGTTCATGAGCTACATTTGTCTGTGGACAACACTCTTGCCTGGCAGGATTAGGCTTCCATTCATCTCTTCCAGGAAAAGCCACACAACCGGTCTCACCCTATCGACTAGGAAAGGAATAGGCTTGTCCTCTCTGGTAAAAATATTGACTCTAGTCACTTTAGTTCTTTTAAATAATGTATCTAGCATAAGTTGTAAAGGAAAAATGTAAGTTATATGATTGCAATATTAGAATTAACAATGACTTTACATGTATTTATTATGTGTTAATGAACTGGAGCATTAGATAAACAACATAAGCAAAAAGATGTAGGTTTTTTAGGAGGAAAAAACAATTTTGGTGTTTTGTTTTGTTTTGTTTTGTCTTCTTGAGAGAGCAGGGTCTCACTTTGTAGCTCAGGCCTGGAACTCACAATTCTCCTACCTCCCAATTGCTGAAACTGCCAGTGTGGTATATGCCTGGCTACATTTAAATAACCTAAGTGCATACTCTAAAACTGAAAAAGACTATACCTCCCAGGATGAATAGCTGGTTAAAATAAGTACAAGAGGGGCCTGGAGAGATGATTCACCAGTGAAGGGCACTGGCTGCTCTTCCAGAGGACCTGGCTCAGCTGCCAGCAACCACATGGTGGGTCATAAGTCTGTAAATCCAGTCCCAGGGGATCTAACACCCCCTTCTGGCCTCCACAGGCACTGTACATACTTCATACATAACATATATGTGTATGTACATACATACATACATACATACCAAACACCCACATAAATAAATTAAAAGAAAAAAATTTTTTTAAACGATCAGTACAAGAAAGACTAATTGAAATCAAGGGTTTGGAAATTAGCTCAGTGGTACTTATCTAGCATGTACATATAAGGCCACGGGTTCAATGACCAGCACAGCACCACACACACACACACACACACACACACACACACACCAGTTAAAAAAAATGTGGACTTTATATTTAGAAGTACAATTACATAATTATAGCCTAGTTGGGTGTGGTGCCAAATGCCTTTTCTCGTACTCAGGAGGCAGAGACACATAGATGATCCCTCTGAGTTCAAGACCACCCTGGTCTACATAGCAAATTCCAGGACAGCCAGGACTATATAGAGAGACTGTGTCTCAAAACAACAACAAAAAAGATTTTGTGTGTTTCCTAGTTAGGGTTACTATTGCTGTGATAAAACACCATGACCAAAAAGCAACTTGGGGAGGTCAGGATTTATTTCACTTACACTTCTAGGTAATACCATCACTGAGGGAAGTCAGGACCAGAACTGGATGCAGAAGAAGCTGATCAGATGCCATGGAGGGGTGCTGCTTACTAGCTTGCTGTTTTCTTATAGAACCTAGAACAACCAGCACAGAGATGGCTCCACCCACAATGGGCTGTGTCTTCTCCCATCAATCACTAATTAAGAAAATGTCTGACAGATCATATGAAAGCATTTTCCCTATTGATGTTCCTTCCTTTCTCTAGCTTGTATCAAGCTGACATAAAACTAGTCAGCACAGTGTGTATGCATGTTATCTCCTTTCCCAAATACTTATTAAGACAAAAGCCCCTTTAGTCCCAGCTCTTGGGAGGCAAAGGCAGGCAGATCTTTGTGAGTCCAAGGCCTATGTGGTCTACAGTTCTAGGCCAGAGCAATAAAGTGAGACCTAGCCTTAAAACAAGCAAACAACAAAAAGTTTTGTTTGTCAATTGGCAAGATGGCTGTAATGGGTAAAAGCTGCCTGCTGCCAAGCTTGACGACTTGAGTTTGATTCCCAGGATCCACGTGATGAAGGACAGAACTGATTTCTTCCAGCAAGTTGTCCTCTCACCTCTACGTGGGTGCTATGGCACCTATGTGTATCCACATAAACACACATACACACAAAACCACTTTTCAATATTGACCCAGTGGGGATTAAATTTTACATGAATTCTTGGGAAACACATTCAAACAGAAGCAGACACAAACCTTGGGCCACTGAAGATCCTAGGAACCATGGATAAAGGCAGTTTATTGGGGGTGGGAGTGGTAAATACAGTAATGGAGAAGTTATCAAATTGGCAATTAAATGTACTATGTAATTAGGACAGGGGGTTACAGCTCATATTGAAACACTTATCTAATATGCATGAGGCCCCGAGTTCCATCACCACTAAAACAAAGGAAGAAAAACCAACAGAGATGGCAGTGATGAGGTATGTGTGCAGCCAGGAGATGTGAGAGATGTAAATTTGAGTGTTGGATATCATCAGTTTGTAGAAACTGACAGGGGAAACAATGTGCTCACTATGGAAGCAAGAGAAGGCCACTTTGGTCTGAGACCTACAAAGGGAAGGAGAGTCCAAATGTAAATTTGCATACTGAGGTAAATGACTTTAGGCTGAAGCAGGGACTCCCTTGAAGCCACTGTGCACCAGACACGGCACAGCTAATCATTGCTTTCCCAGAACGCCCGGATAATCCCCTTGCATTCGCTCAGCTCACCAGACATCCTACTTTGCTGCCTGTGCTCGGCTCTTATCCCAGTTGTTCATTCTTGCAGCAAACGTCTACAGAGCAGCTGTCCTGGGCCGGTTGCTACACTTGGCCCCAAGGATGATGATGCAAACAGTGACTAAAAACAAAAAACCCTTCCTCAAAATATTTGCATTCTAGCCAAGGTAGACAAACACCTATAACTAAATAGACATACTAGGAGAGAGAAATGCTATGGGGGGTAGGGAGGGAGCAAGCCAAGATGAGGGGAATAAAGGGAGATCTATCGTAGTATTGTAAATAATTCATCTCTTAGGGCGGGTTTGTAAGAAGGGAGGCTTGGAACAGTCCGGAGCTGTGTAACAAGCTAAATCATGCATGCCTTTATAAGCCAAACTAGGAAGTTTGGTCTTCACTTTGTGTAACATGTAATCTGTGGAGAGTACTGAGTAGAGGGATGTTATCTGACTTGATTTGAACAAGAGTCCACTATCTCTTTCTACTTGAACACGATTCTCCCTGACTGCTGTGTTAAGAAAAACCTAGTAGGGGTAAGAGAAGTCTAAAGAATTCTTAGGGAGATACTACCAACAACTCTGGCCACAGTAACTGAGGCGTCTTATAAAGCTGTACGGATGGAGATGATCCAGACTAAACAGACAAGATTTACAGTTATGGAGGTAAAGAAGACAATCCACGCCTGGGGTCTCAGCAATTAAGTAAATGGTCCCGGTTCATAGTTACCTCAGAGAACAAGCTAGAGGGACGAGTTTGAAGCAAAACCGAGTACAGTTAGTTACACCTCTGAATGCAAAGTTTTAAGATGCCAATTTAGCATCCGATCGGAGAGACGATTGTTACGAAGAAAGTGGACTTGACATTAAGTGATCAAAGCTGCAGAGAAACACTTCGACTAGTGTTTCTTGCATAGTTAGTGACCAAGAGTATCTTGATAGCTAGAAGCCCGGATCGAGCCGTATTAAAAGGGATGGACTCAGCAGAAAGGGAAAAGAGTCTGGGGGACCGAGTCCCAGCGCCTCCTGGAGCAGCAGTTCTTAGGGTGTGAAACATCTTAGGCGAAGATGGCTGCTCTGGCATTGACTGTGAGAGCTCCGTGACCCGCGGAAACCGGCTGCTGGTCAGGAGCTAGGAGACGACCGCTTAGAAAGACTCTGGGCTCGTAACAAAGTACAGCCCGCCTGGAAATGGCAGCGGCCGCAGTCAGCATCACCAGGCGGGATGAGCCCTCGATTAGCCTTCACGCGACGTCTAGGTTACGTGAAAAACTTCCATCTCTCCGAAACTCCTCCCGGAGCGCAAGTCAGCAAGCAATCTCATCAGCCCGGCTTCGGGCCGCCGGGGGGGAAAAAAAACCAGGAGCCGTCCGTGAGCTCACCGAGTCTCGCGAGAGAACACGCTGCCTCGCCCTCCCGGCATGCCCTGCGCCGCCGCCGCTGCCGCCGCCGCCGCCGCCGCGCCGCGGTTTGAGGGCGGGAGGCTGGGGGAGGGTAAGCGGAGCCGGCGCAGCCGCCATGTTGGTTCTGAGGCGGCTGCTGTGAGGCGCCGACGGAGCGAGCGGGCGGGCGTGCGGAGCGGCGAGCGCAGCGCGGGATCTGCCTGAGTGCGAGCGGCGGGCGACGGCGGCGGCGCCATGAGCGGGGGCACCCCTTACATCGGCAGCAAGATCAGCCTCATCTCCAAGGCGGAGATCCGCTACGAGGGCATCCTCTACACCATCGACACCGAGAACTCCACTGTAGCCCTCGCCAAAGGTACGGCGGGGCGGGCCTCGGGGTTAGGGGGCGCGGGCCGGGCGCTCCGCCGCCCTCGCGCGCTTCACCCTCAGCGGTCCTCAGGGGAGGCCGCTCCCGGCCCCCGAGCGACCAGGGCCGGGCTGCGGCCTCCCCGGGCTCCCCGGGCTTCTTCCTTCCCCCCGAAGCTCCGCGCCTTCCATCCGGGGAACGAGTGCGCGGCGCCCGGGGCGGGGCGATCCTAAAGTCCCGGGAACCAGCCGGAGAACACACCCGGGTTCGTGTCTTCCAAGACCGAAATTCGGTCGTTCCGTCTTCTGAAGCGCCGAACAAAGCCGGAGGAGTCGAAGAATTTTGACGCCTACCTAGAGTTGAATGCGGATGTGTTGATTCCCCGGGCACCCATTTTCTCGGCGTTCTTCGCCTGGGTTGGTGGCGACGGTTCTCGAGTGAACTCCTAAGGAGTGTGCTCCAAACTTTGGGTTTGCGCCCGCAGACTTGGGATCTCGAAAAGGCCATTTGGTACCCGTCGAGCTGGTCGCATCCCGTTTGTCTCCTCTGTGATTGTTACCTGTTAAGCCGGAATTCTTATGCAACCAAAGGGTGCACGTTAAAAATGCTTGCTTGTCCCCGTGGGCCTCTTTTCTGGAACCCCGGTAGAAAGGAAAGTTCAAGTTTGATGATCCGGGACTCTTGTACACGGTTCAGATCGAGTACTATCCGGGCGCCGACCGACTCCGCTGTACTTGCGTTCCACGGGGAGAGGAAGTTGTGTTGAAGGGGATCACCCCTACCTGCCCCATCGTCTGTACCGTAGATACAGTCAGTTTGTGGGTTTTGTTTCCGTTCACGCGTGCTAGACCTTTGCTGTGCCAGGAAGGCAGAAAATAAACTTGAGCTTTTGATCTAAGAGGAAGTCTTATAACAGTTACCATACCAGGGAGGTCTATTTTCCCACCACACCTACTGGAATTGTTAAGAACTTCGTACGCTAGGAAAAGAGGTCCCCGGAATAGCAAGATTCTAAATCTTAAGGTGTCAGATCCTTAGCTAAATGGAAGAGTCTCTACATTACCCAACATTTTTTTTTGTTGTTGTTGCTGGTTTTTCGAGACAGGGTTTCTCTGTAGCCCTGGCTGTCCTGGAACTCACTCTGTAGACCAGGCTGGCCTCGAACTCAGAAATCCGCCTGCCTCTGCCTCTGCCTCCCAAGTGCTGGGATTAAAGGCGTGTGCCACCAACGCCCGGCTTACTCAACAATTTTTAATGACTCATTTTTTAATAGTTGTTCCTTTTAACAGTTTCAGTTTGGGGCCAAATTGACCTGGGTAAGAAAACTTTTTTTTTTAGGTTGTTGAATTATACCTAATACGGTTTAGGGTTGTGGCCTGATTGACAGCTCTTCAATCTAGCAAGTGGGAGATCTGGGTTCCCTCCCCAGAACCACAAAAACAAGGCTTTAAAAAAAAGGTACAGTAAAAAGAGTAGGGTGATGTTTTCCACAGTTGCATTGTGATAATACTTATGTAACGTTTGGCAATTTACTTTAAAAACAAATCCTTGACTCAAACACTGAAAAAGTCAAGGTGTCTGCTTTTTTTTTCAAGAGCATATGAGGCCTGTGACACTCCCCTGTAGTCCCAGATATGCTAAAAGCTTCTTGAACTAGGGACTGTCAGGGCTGCTAAAGCCACAAAGCTAGGTCATCTCAGTTGATAGAGTGCTTGCTTAAATGCATAAAACCCGGTTGGCTCCCTAGTGAGAAAAACCGGGTGTGGGTAGTGCTTGTTTGGGATTTCACCAGGGAGGTGGAGGCAGGAGGTCAGGCATTCAAGATCTGCCTGGTACCCGTGAAACCCTCTCAAAAAAGACAAAAACTGAGAAGCCAGGGACTACCCCATAACTTTCTCTTTGCCTTATGGAGTGTTGTAACACATTGCCTGTTAAAGAACCTGTTTTCATCTTTGTAGACGCTCACTGTACTTAAGTTTGTATGATTTTCCTTAGTAATTACTGAAGCCTTGACTAATGATGTGAAGGTGGGCTTGGTGGTACAGGCCTTGGTGCCAACATTCAGGTTAGTGACAGGTGGTTCTGAGTTCCAGGCAAGCCTCATCAATTTAGGGAGTTCCAAAACTTCAGAGAGAGACGCTGCCTCAAAAACAAACGAGAGTTGACTGTGGTGTTCTTAAACAACTTAGCTTTGCTTGCCTTTTAAATCGTTTCTTACAGATGAAGGTTTTGCTTCACAGTGTTAGTTTTAATGACTTTATTAAAGCTTGGATAAGTTCTCTAAGGTTCTTGGTGCTCTCACCAGATGTTCTACACACTGGTTGAGAACAGTATTTCTCGTTGAAGTATGTTTGTAGAGGTTTGGGGATTATTATTTGCATGGTCTCATGTAGTTTGGACTGGCTTCAGACTGGATAGGTAGTCAAGGATGACTTTGAAGTATTGATCTGCCAGCTTCCACTTTGAATTCATAGTCCTGTAGCCACCACCTATGTGCTAGGATTATAATGCATGAGCCAGGTTTAGTAACTGTTTTAAAAATATTTTTTATTATGTGTGTGTGGTCTGTATGGTGCTGAATGCATGTGAGTACAGGTACTGGCAGAAGCCACAGGTGCTGGGATCCACACACCCCGCAGCCCAGCCAGAGATGCAGCAATTGTGACCCACCTGTCATCAGGTATTGGGAATCTAACTTGGTCCTCTGGTGGAAGAGTAGCATATACTCTTTTTTTGTTTGTTTGTTTTTCGAGACAGGGTTTCTCTGTGTAGCCTGGGCTGTCCTGGAACTCACTCTGTAGACCAGGCTGGCCTCGAACTCAGAAATCCGCCTGCCTCTGCCTCCCAAGTGCTGGGATTAAAGGCGTGCGCCACCACCGCCCGGCCAAGTAGCATATACTCTTAATTTAATAGCTGAGCTAATGTTTGTTTGAGATTTGTTTTTTTTCTTCTGTTTCTCCTGGATTGGTCTGTTGGTCATTTGGTTTTTTGGTCATTTGGTTTGCCTGTAACCCAGGCAGTCCTAGAACTCACTATATAACTCAGACTGGCCTTAAATTGTCAATGGTCCCTTTGCCTCTGCCCTTCAAATACTGGTACTACAGGTGTAAGCCCATGCCCAGACTTCTGGACTTTTTGAGGTAGGGGGGTCTCACTGTATGCCCTACTCAGGCCTTGAATGTGAAATTATACTGCTTCCATCTCCATGATTACAGACTTGAGCCATCACAGCCAATTTTTTAAGATTTTGAATATTAAATAACCTATCTTCCAACAAAATATTTTATTAGAGTAAAATGTTGGGCATCTTACTTGTTCACAATAAATTATGATCATTTAATTTATAACATTGTTATTTAATCCATGTATTGATATATACTTTTTTCCCCTTAATGTCCAGTACTTCACACTTCATTTTTCAAAATTAGAAGTTGGGAACTAGAGGGATGACTAAAGGTGTCTGCCACCAAGCCTGACAGCTTGAGTTCAGTTCTTATGATCCATATGGTGGAAAGAGAGAGCCAACTTTAACAAATTGTCTTCTGACCTTCACAGATGCATACAAAATAACTTTAATTTTTTTAACTTTTATTTTTATTTTATTTGTATGGATTTTTTGCTTGATGTATGTCTGCACCACATATGTGTCTGGTGCCCATGGAGGCCTGGAAAGGGCCTCAGATCCTCTGGGACTATAATTACAAATGGTAGTGAGTACTGAAAGAGCAACTACTACTCTTAACCCTGAGCATTCCCCAGCCCCCAATATAATTTTTTTAAGTTATCAAAGAGCTAGAGAAATGGTTCAGCTTCTATGAGAACAACAATTAGAACTTTGTATAGATAGTGTGTGTATGTGTGTGTGTGTGATATATATATATAATATATATATATATATATTATATATATATATATTAGCTTTTAACTTCCACAGGTTTGGCTATTTGACAGTTAACACTTAGCTTGTTTACAGTTTGGGGCTATTGAGAGCAATGCTTTTAGGAAAATTAATGTTTGAATGCACTGATGTGGTAAAAATCATTTTTGGCGGTGGCACATAGAATTTGAGTTGCAGGAACATAGGGAGTATTGTGTCTTTACTAAATAATGCAAAGTAATTTTCTCTAGTAGGTGCTTATGAGTGTTTATTTTCAGCAGTAAGAATTCTAGTTCAATACGTCTCACTGGCAATAGTACTGAATGCCATATATTTTAATTCTTGCCAGTTTGATGGGTAGGTAGTTCAGTGTGGTTTTTATTTATTTATTTTTGTTACTAATTGGGTGGGTGGGGGGAGAGATATGTTCACTTAAGTGCAGGTGCCCACAGAGAGCAGAGGTGTGGATCCTTCTGGAGCAGGAGTTACAAGTGGTTCCCAGCCACCTAATGTGGGTGCTGAGAGTCAGATATGCTCTTAACTACTTCAGCCTCTTGAATGTGGTTTTAGTCCCTATTTCTCTGTCAGCTGATGAGTTTTGGAGATATTTCCCTATCTAAGTCATTTGATCATCTTTCCTTAAGTGCCTTTGAAATTACCACTTATTTTCCACATCATTTTCTGGAATTTTGAGTTCTAATAATGCATCCTTTGGATGTATTTATTGCAAGTGTCTTTTCCTGCGTAGTGGTTTCTTATTGTATATAGATCTTTATTTTAGGCATGTCTATTAGGCTTTTCTTTTAGGACTAGGTGGGTGGTGTTTCTTTTCTTTTTCTTTATTTCTGTTAATAACATACTTTTCCTTAATCCAGTACTATGGAAATACTTTATCTTTTTAAGTAAAGGAGTCACTTGGCTTTTATGGTTTGTATTATGGTTTAGGTCTTTTACATGGGTATGACATGTAGTTTACATATGCCTGGAGCTATATTTCTTTTGATATTTTGGATAGTTACCTTTTGTATGGTATAGAATTAGGGTAACCATACCTATAATTTTGCCTGATAGAAAGTCATCGTTTATGCTTGTTTTAATGTCATTATTAAACACATTGCTCTTTTAATGTTCCAGTTTGGGCAATAAATTGTATCAGCCCACAAAGTGAAAGCCTGATGGGGCGGCACTGGTAATGGTTGGTTTCTCCTGTATTCTGCTGGAGTTTTTACAAATTAACTCCCTTCTAGAAGGTGAAGCCCAGATAAGCTTCATGGCCTTTGATCCTAACAACCTAAGTAAATGTCAGAAGTCTTAAAGGGCAATCTGAAATGACATTGACAGCCGCCTTTTAAGTGTGTTGTGGATAATCTGGGTCATGTGTTTTCAGCAGCTGCTTTTAGCAGTTCCTCCAGTTTGTAGTCCTGTGTTATTCTTTTAAAATTAAAATGTCTGGGACTGGAGAGATGGTTCCGAGTGTAAGAGCACTGACTGTTCTCCCAGAGGACCTGGGTTCTCATCTCAGCAGTCACATGGCAGTTCACAGCCATCTGTAACTCCAGTCTCTGGGGATTTGACTCCATCTTCTGGCTTCCAAGGGACTGCTTATGTGTGGTACACATAACATACAGGCAGAGCGTCCAAATACATGATTGTTTTTAATTAAAACATATGATCCCCTAAATGAGAGTATTAGTGAATTTCCATGAGTGGATATATAAAAGAAGTTTTATAAACAAAAATAGACATTATTAGGAAGCTAAACTTTTACTCTGTAACTTAAGGTTTTCACTTAGAAGAATGGGATTCCGATGTTGAGGAAAATTATAAAGTAAGGGATAGGCACAAATAATTTTGTGTAATAGTTTCTGGTATGTTTGCACTTCACATATGGATGAATACATTTAATAAGTCTGATGTGCTAAAATGAGAGAAATTTGTACATAAATGAAAAAAATTTGTATGTTTAGTTAGCTGTCCTGGGGAATCATTCAGGCTGCCTGATGGAAAAAGAATGGGAAAAATGAATGGCAAGTCAGTAACTTTTAAATGAGTTGCCCTTAAACTTTAAGGAATTTGTGTCAGATACAAAAGTGGTAAACTGTTCACAGTCTTTCATCATCTGCTGAGTCTTGTCAACTGTCTTAGCTTATCTTCCTGATTGTTTGTTGTCCCAGTGGAATAAACAGGAGAGCATCGGAAGTTCCCTGTGCGGTATTTTACTGATCTTTTGAGACTGGGTCTTTTTATGTAGGCTAGCCTCAAGTTCATGATATCCACCACTGCCTCTGTCTCACTGGTGCTGAGATTAAATGCACCACCATGCTTGGCAGCAACTTGCATGATAGGAAAAATCTAATCTAACAACTCAAAATTTGCTACCTCAAACAGCAAAGAACTTATAAAATTTAAAGCTCAGTTCTTTTATTTGCCCTATTTAGTGAAGCTATCTAAGCTAAGGCTTCAACTCATCTTTGTTGTTGCCGTTATACAAGCTCCAAAAATGTGGGGTACTTCTAAAAGTCTGAACTCAAGTGCTATTTTTCTTACAAGGTGGGTAAGGTGAGCCATGACTTTCTGTATGAGAATACTGAAAAAAAGTGTACATCAGAAGAAAATAATAGAGGAGAAAAATGAGAGCAAAGAAACCTTATTGACTCAGTAACAGCAAGAGCTGTATTTAACTCATTGCTGCAGTAATAACAGCAGTAAGTACAGGTAGTTTAACTTGAATTTAATTCTTTTCCAGGAACACTTTGCCCTTATTTTCTTTTCATAATGCTATAAAGTAATACTTCAGATATTTTGAAACATGATTATATTAACATATTTTTGTGTAGATAAAAGTGTGAGTTGGTCGGGGCTTATTCTAGTTATGTGTTTCTGGAAGAGCATGTGATCCAATAGGTTGATTGTCATACAGAATACCTTTTACTCATCCCAATAATTACATGAAGTGTTGCATAAAAAGTAATCAGCTACTTAATGAAATAGCAAAGCATTTTTAAGTGCTTAGTGGCTAAAACCCCAACTTTTATCATCCATTCGGCTCTTTACTACAGTGTCTTGATCTGATAGTCTTTCAATGCCCCTCCTTCTCATCGCTTCACTGTCTTTATCCTGTTTACGTTCCAAGATCAGTCATTCCAGTCAGAAAATTGTACCCCCCTCATTCCACACCCCCTACACCTCTCTTGTACTCCTGTACATACGAGCTTGCAGAAGTCACAGCTCTCGTTATATAACCATCTTCATTCTGCATTTACTTGGATTCACACACCTCAGCAGTCTTAGCAGGAGTCATGCTGTATTTCCATCCTCTACTCTTTCTGGGAGGCTCTGTGTTCCTGCTCTTTTCTTCAGACCTTCAACATTTGTACCCCATTTTTACTTTCAGTCTGTTAACTTGCTTTCTTTTTTAACTTAGCAAAGAGTAACAGGCAGTGTGCAACAGATAACAGTAATGTGCTATAAATTTCAAAAGACTGGAAACAAAAACTTTGGAAGTTTGACAATAAAGAAATAAAAGTGAAAAGGTTGCTATGTTTAACCTAACTTAAACATTTCACAATTAGGATCCATGTAACAAAACAGTACATAGTACCCCATTGATATATACAATTTCTGTGTTCTTATGTATCAGCTTGAGAATAAACAATAGAGCCAGTGAGGTGGTTAAGTGCTTAAAGGCACCCACCTGAATTGAATAAGTGTAACCTGTGACCCATGTGAAGGAGAGAACCAGCTTCTGCAGGTTGTCCTCTGACTTCGTGCAGTATGTAGCACATGTGTATACACACATAACATGCCTGCTAGTCAGTAAGGACAAACCATACCTCCACCTTCTACTTGAACACTTTGATCTTTCAGCTTTCCCTATTGTTTTCTTCCCTAATTGCACTTCTAGTTTCCTTGGTTATATCATTGGAGATTAAAATATAATACCAACCACAAGAAAGACTGCTCAACTGAATTACAGTCAATATAAGGCCAGGTGTGGCAGACGCCATAATCCCAGCCCTGGAGAGGCTGAGGCAGGCAGATTTCTGAGTTCAAGGCCAGCAGGGTGTACATAGCAAGTTCCAGGACTATATAGAGAGACCCTGTCTCAAAAAAAAAGGAAAGAAAGAAGAAAAAACGAGTCAAGGTAAAAAATGCTGGGGAAGGACATCAAATTAGACTTGGTTTGTTTTACTTTTCCTTCCTGTTAATTTCTGTCAAAAAATGCACAAGATGAAACTCTTTTATTAAAGCCATAAATCCATGGCTGGAGGGGTGGCTCAGCAGTTTAAGAGCACTTCCGGAGGTCATGAGTTCAATTCTCAGTAACCACATGGTGGTGGCTCACAACTACCTGTAATGGGATCCAGTGCCTTCTGGTGTGTTTGAAGAGAGTGAGAGTGTACTCACATACATTAAATAAATAAATAATTTTTTAAATCCAAAATGCGTTTATTGGAAAGGTTCCAACTCATCTTCAATCAGGGCTTTCAGTGCTGCTTCCTCCTGAAGGAGCATCCTTCTGTCAGCCTTGCTTTTCCACCTGTAGGCTGACAGGACAGTGGAGCAACCAACACATAAGACTACCGTTTGTGCATGGCTAAAGACTGTGTGATTTTATAACATCTTGGGCATTTCACATCCATAAAGTAGGAATTGGGGCTCTGCACCAGGCCCTTTTTCTTGTGTTTTCTCTTCTCCTCTGGAGAGGGATGAAGGAGATCCTTTGGGGAGAGGCATGTTCTCATAGGGAGGTTGTTACCACCAGAAAGGCTAAATAAACTTTTTTTTTTAAAGCCATAAATCCACAAAAGACCAAGTAGATTTGGAGTAGAGTATTAGTATTAACAAGATTTCGGAGGACAAACAGGAAGTAAATGAGTTTAAAGAACAAATTTTTAGTAGAATTGAGCCTGTAAGCTAAGTAGGTGGAAGGTAAAGCCAAGAAGTAACTTGATCTGTACTCCTAAAGGCCCCCCAAAGGCTCAGGAATTGGCATTGGCAGATACAGAGTAAACTAGAGTAATTGAGGGTGTCAATAGAGCTAAAAACTAAAGGGTTAGCCCAGTTTCTTCAGACAGTGCCCAGACCAGCAAGTTCCTTCTTCATTTATGTAACTGGTTACTTTCTTGTTCTCTAGAGACAATAAAAATAAATAGTAAAGCTGGTTCCAGAGATGGCACATTTGAGAGCAGATGGATGGTAGTGAAGATAGACAGCCCTGGATGCTGAGAAAACCGTGCTCAGTGGTATTCCTCCTAAGTTATGCTTTGGGTTAGTAGGAATTATATGGGTGTGTCCTTTTTGTCTTTTGTTTTTTAAAGTAAGGGTCTCATAATAAAGCCCTGACTGGCTGGGAAACTCTGCAGACCAGGCTGGTTTTGAACCTGCCTTAATCAGCTTCTTCCTGAATGCTGGGATTATAGGTATAACCTCCATACCCAACTACAATTAAGTTGTATTAAGAGCTATTCAGGAGCTATAAATTTTCTTTTCTTTTTTAACAAAATTATTGTATATAGTTTCCATGCCATAAAATTCACCCATTTTAAGTATACAAAGCAGTAAGAGTCATGCAGCTGTTACATCTTTTCTTTTTTAGAAGGGTTTATTAACTTATAGTCATCAGGGAAAGAGGACATGACGTGTCACTGTGGTGGCAGGGGTGTACAGCTGAGACTTCTCCCACCTCGGTAGAATAGGAAGAACTGGAATCTGGTTTTGCAGCAGTTCCATCAACCTAAAGTTTCTTTGTGTCTTGTCTGCCATATGCATTCTCCTTGAACTCTACCACTACCACAGAGCTACAATTCCTTTGATTTTAATATATAAATTATACTGATTGGTTTTCTAATTCAGAACTGTATTTTAGAAAGCCACAATTCAAATACTTAGCCTGGAGTCCCCAGCTTATTGCCAGTTTTACCTGCATGTATGTATGTGCATCACACATATGCCTGGTACTAAAGTCAGAAAGTATTAGGTCCTCTGGAACTGGAGTTATAGATGGTCACGAGTCACCATGTGCTAGGAACCCCGCAACAAGTGCTCTTAACCACTGAGCTCTCCAGCCCTTTCAAGTCCTATCTAATGGATTCTTTTGTTTTTGGTTTTTGTTTGTTTGTTTGTTTGTTTTTCCGAGACAGGATTTCTCTGTTATCACTGGTTATCCTGGAACTCACTCTGTAGACCAGGCTAATAGATTATTAACATGGAGTTATTGAGTGGATTTCACAGGATCTTTGGTTCCCTGAAGTTATAAATGAATCTTGTTTGTGTATAACATTCAAGAAGAGAGTTCATAGATTTTTATAGGTTTTTTTTTTTTGAGACACAGAGAAGTAAAACCTATCTTCTCTATGCCTAAAAATTTGTTTAGCAGAAATTTTTTCAAAAGAGGAGGGAGTGGACTCTTGAGGTATATGTCTGCCTATGTCGTATTACTGTTTCTACATGTATAGTAGCTTGCCTTACCAACTCTCTTGGTCTCTTTGTTCTACCTAGTCCCCCAGTGCTGGGAATAGGACTTAGGGCCTCACAAGTTAGGCAAGCATCATAACACCAAGCTGTCTCTCTAGGTACCCCTCTTCCCATATACTTTTAAACATTGTTCTTTTTTTCTAGCATTTACTTTTTCAAGTAAGTTTGGTACCTTTCTGGTTTTCATTTCTGTGTAGAGAACATTATATTAGGTGTACTTGGTAGTCCTCCCTGTCTCTCTAGCACTGGAGAAGCAGAGCCTAAAGGATCACCACAAGCTGAAGTCCAGTCAGTGGTGGATACTGTCTCAAAAAAAAAAAAAAAAAATCCATATTATTGGTGAGCTCTCTGGCAACTTCCTATTTGAGCTGTTGGGACTTTCTTTCCACAGTGTATCTTGTACTACATCTCCTTGTTGATCCAAGGAATTAGCCTTTCTTTAGATCAGGAAATGTTTGCTTTTTTTGGTTGTTGATTTTTATTGTAGATCTCTGCTTTACAGATACTTAGTTTTAAATATTTTTTTTTCTTCTGTGTAGTTCTGGCTGGGTGGGTACTTGCTGCATAATCCAGTCTGTCCTTGAACTCAGAAATCTATCTTGTCTCTGCTTAGTGCTGGGATTAAAGTAAAGGTGTGAGCATAGCTTTGTAAGTACTTGAAGCTAGGAGACAGCATCTAAGAGAGTTAGCTTTCCTGTCTTTGAATAAACAATGAGTGTAATAAAACAGCACCTAAAATTTCCCCCCTCTCCTGAGGTTACATGTTGGTGAAACCTTTTTATTTAAAAGAAGATGATTTAGAAGTCTCAGTCTATGGTCAGCTTGCCCCTTTGCTTGAGGCCTAGAAAGGAAGCAGATAGAGAAGAGACAGGGAACAAAATAGGTCTTTGCAGGGCATGTTCTTAGGGATCTCTCTTCCAATGAGATCCTACTTGCTTTTCAGATTTCCCAGTAGTGTTGTCACATTGTGACTCCATGGAGGGATTCATCCATTGTTTATGTCAGAGCCCTCAAGATCCAATCACTTCCCCAAAGCTCATCATCTGGCAGCCACTACATTTCATATTCAAGACATAACCTATTGAGATACCTTTTGATTGACTGCATGTCTACAGTAGCCATCCTATCCAAGACCCTGTCACCTCTTACCCATCTGGCCCATTGTAGTCCCTGTTGTCCATGTACTGTGCTAAAGCACATAAAACCTCAAGTCACATCACTGGGAAACAAGTCTTACTATGATCTTTACCCTTTTGTTCATTACGTTGCTTATTTCCCCCCCCCTTTTTTTTTTTCATTTCATAACATGTATCTCTGCCCCAAGGAGTTCACCCCTTTACTCCAGAATCATCTTGGAATCTCAGTTCAGATGTTGCAGTCAAAGCTGCTCTTTGATCTTCATGTGATTTCTTTAATCCTCATTAAAAGAAATGATTTTTCTCATTCTTGTAATTCTTTATGAGAGGAATAGCCACTTCCAGTACAGTCTTTGTGTAGAGTAGTTATATTAAAATTGGGGAAGGAAAGGCTCAGACCTCTACTAGTTATTGCTCGCTGTTAAGCTGCTCCCTGTTAAGTTACTGTAAACCCATGGTTTTCCTGGGTTTCCCTCTGATATAGTCTCAAGCTCTGTTAATTCTAATTTGTCCTCATACATAAGAGCAATCTACAGCTGCATAAGGCTCGAGTTCTAGCTTACCCATTGTTCTTGGCTTCCATGTCCACATCTGCTTCCTTTATCATTTGAATGATAGGCTAATGATTTTCCTGGTATGCTATAGGGAGCCTTAAAAAGTCTTCACCAATAATGACTTATCAAGATCTAATTTAGGAAGTTCATACTGACAGCATTTTGTAAAGGCTGATAGTCTGAATCGGGAAGCTGTGCTGTTGAGATCAGTTGCAGTTTTAAGAGGTTGAAGAAGAGGAGATGCAGGGCTTAAACTTAGCTTTGTACTTATCATCAAGCTTTATCCTTCTATTTTCCTATAAGACATCAGTGTGTAGAGAAATAGCATATTAGCTATTTGTTGATCACAATAAAGGCACTCTTTCTGAAAAGTTTTGCCTAGTTGGCAAAAGTATGGTTCAAATCTTGAAGAGTATGTATTAGAAGATAGTAGAATGACAATGGGGAGGTTGCTTTTTGAAGCATGGTCTCACTGTGTAAAACTCTCACTGACCTCACATTTCGAATCTTGTCTCAGTTTTCAGAGTGCTGGGGTAACCATCACACCCAACCTGAAGACAATATTGGGGATTTTTTTTCCCCTCAGATATGCTTATATCAGTTTCCTTGGCTATCCTGTGCTATTTAGAAATATTTTGAGGTCTCTTACTGGCAGATCCTTGTAACAAACAGACTCGGGTGTTATTGTTATTATATCACTATGTAAAACCTCAAGTGTTTTGGGTTTTTAGTATTTCTGTGTTGTTACTCTAGAACTTTTTATCTGTAATAGAATCAGCTCTGTTTCTGTCCTGCTACATTCACCCCCGCCCCCAATACCTTCAGTATGTGTTCCCTTTATAAACAAGGAAAGAAGTTTGGGGTTTTGTTGTTGTTGTTTTTAATTTTGTTTGTTTGTTTGTTT
>NW_023046175.1:0-68761 GCF_011762505.2 Arvicanthis niloticus
AGCTGCACAGCACAGCCCCCCCCCCCCCCCCCCCCCCCCCCCCCCCCCCCCCCCCCCCCCCCCCCCCCCCCCCCCCCCCCCCCCACCCCCCCCCCCCCCCCCCCCCCCCCCCCCCCCCCCCCCCCCCCCCCCCCCCCCCCACCCCCCCCCCCCCCCCCCCCCCCCCCCCCCCCCCCCCCCCCCCCCCCCCCCCCCCCCCCCCCCCCCCCCCCCCCCCCCCCCCCCCCCCCCCCCCCCCCCCCCCCCCCCCCCCCCCCCCCCCCCCCCCCCCCCCCCCCCCCCCCCCCCCCCCCCCCCCCACCCCCCCCCCCCCCCCCCCCCCCCCCCCCCCCCCCCCCCCCCCCCCCCCCCCCCCCCCCCCCCCCCCCCCCCCCCCCCCCCCCCCCCCCCCCCCCCCCCCCCCCCCCCCCCCCCCCCCCCCCCCCCCCACCCCCCCCCCCCCCCCCCCCCCCCCCCCCCCCCCCCCCCCCCCCCCCCCCCCCCCCCCCCCCCCCCCCCCCCCCCCCCCCCCCCCCCCCCCCCCACCCCCCCCCCCCCCCCCCCCCCCCCCCCCCCCCCCCCCCCCCCCCCCCCCCCCCCCCCCCCCCCCCCACCCCCCCCCCCCCCCCCCCCCCCCCCCCCCCCCCCCCCCCCCCCCCCCCCCCCCCCCCCCCCCCCCCCCCCCCCCCCCCCCCCCCCCCCCCCCCCCCCCCCCCCCCCCCCCCCCCCCCCCCCCCCCCCCCCCCCCCCCCCCCCCCCCCCCCCCCCCCCCCCCCCCCCCCCCCCCCCCCCCCCCCCCCCCCCCCCCCCCCCCCCCCCCCCCCCCCCCCCCCCCCCCCCCCCCCCCCCCCCCCCCACCCCCCCCCCCCCCCCCCCCCCCCCCCCCCCCCCCCCCCCCCCCCCCCCCCCCCCCCCCCCCCCCCCCCCCCCCCCCCCCCCCCCCCCCCCCCACCCCCCCCCCCCCCCCCCCCCCCCCCCCCCCCCCCCCCCCCCCCCCCCCCCCCCCCCCCCCCCCCCCCCCCCCCCCCCCCCCCCCCCCCCCCCCCCCCCCCCCCCCCCCCCCCCCCCCCCCCCCCCCCCCCCCCCCCCCCCCCCCCCCCCCCCCCCCCCCCCCCCCCCCCCCCCCCCCCCCCCCCCCCCCCCCCCCCCCCCCCCCCCCCCCCCCCCCCCCCCCCCCACCCCCCCCCCCCCCCCCCCCCCCCCCCCCCCCCCCCCCCCCCCCCCCCCCCCCCCCCCCCACCCCCCCCCCCCCCCCCCCCCCCCCCCCCCCCCCCCCCCCCCCCCCCCCCCCCCCCCCCCCCCCCCCCCCCCCCCCCCCCCCCCCCCCCCCCCCCCCCCCCCCCCCCCCCCCCCCCCCCCCCCCCCCCCCCCCCCCCCCCCCCCCCACCCCCCCCCCCCCCCCCCCCCCCCCCCCCCCCCCCCCCCCCCCCCCCCCCCCCCCCCCCCCCCCCCCCCCCCCCCCCCCCCCCCCCCCCCCCCCCCCCCCCCCCCCCCCCCCCCCCCCCCCCCCCCCCCCCCCCCCCCCCCCCCCCCCCCCCCCCCCCCCCCCCCCCCCCCCCCCCCCCCCCCCCCCCCCCCCCCCCCCCCCCCCCCCCCCCCCCCCCCCCCCCCCCCCCCCCCACCCCCCCCCCCCCCCCCCCCCCCCCCCCCCCCCCCCCCCCCCCCCCCCCCCCCCCCCCCCCCCCCCCCCCCCCCCCCCCCCCCCCCCCCCCCCCCCCCCCCCCCCCCCCCCCCCCCCCCCCCCCCCCCCCCCCCCCCCCCCCCCCCCCCCCCCCCCCCCCCCCCCCCCCCCCCCCCCCCCCCCCCCCCCCCCCCCCCCCCCCCCCCCCCCCCCCCCCCCCCCCCCCCCCCCCCCCCCCCCCCCCCCCCCCCCCCCCCCCCCCCCCCCCCCCCCCCCCCCCCCCCCCCCCCCCCCCCCCCCCCCCCCCCCCCCCCCCCCCCCCCCCCCCCCCCCCCCCCCCCCCCCCCCCCCCCCCCCCCCCCCCCCCCCCCCCCCCCCCCCCCACCCCCCCCCCCCCCCCCCCCCCCCCCCCCCCCCCCCCCCCCCCCCCCCCCCCCCCCCCCCCCCCCCCCCCCCCCCCCCCCCCCCCCCCCCCCCCCCCCCCCCCCCCCCCCCCCCCCCCCCCCCCCCCCCCCCCCCCCCCCCCCCCCCCCCCACACCCCCCCCCCCCCCCCCCCCCCCCCCCCCCCCCCCCCCCCCCCCCCCCCCCCCCCCCCCCCCCCCCCCCCCCCCCCCCCCCCCCCCCCCCCCCCCCCCCCCCCCCCCCCCCCCCCCCCCCCCCCCCCCCCCCACCCCCCCCCCCCCCCCCCCCCCCCCCCCCCCCCCCCCCCCCCCCCCCCCCCCCCCCCCCCCCCCCCCCCCCCCCCCCCCCCCCCCCCCCCCCCCCCCCCCCCCCCCCCCCCCCCCCCCCCCCCCCCCCCCCCCCCCCCCCCCCCACCCCCCCCCCCCCCCCCCCCCCCCCCCCCCCCCCCCCCCCCCCCCCCCCCCCCCCCCCCCCCCCCCCCCCCCCCCCCCCCCCCCCCCCCCCCCCCCCCCCCCCCCCACCCCCCCCCCCCCCCCCCCCCCCCCCCCCCCCCCCCCCCCCCCCCCCCCCCCCCCCCCCCCCCCCCCCCCACCCCCCCCCCCCCCCCCCCCCCCCCCCCCCCCCCCCCCCCCCCCCCCCCCCCCCCCCCCCCCCCCCCCCCCCCCCCCCCCCCCCCCCCCCCCCCCCCCCCCCCCCCCCCCCCCCCCCCCCCCCCCCCCCCCCACCCCCCCCCCCCCCCCCCCCCCCCCCCCCCCCCCCCCCCCCCCCCCCCCCCCCCCCCCCCCCCCCCCCCCCCCCCCCCCCCCCCCCCCCCCCCCCCCCCCCCCCCCCCCCCCCCCCCCCCCCCCCCCCCCCCCCCCCCCCCCCCCCCCCCCCCCCCCCCCCCCCCCCCCCACCCCCCCCCCCCCCCCCCCCCCCCCCCCCCCCCCCCCCCCCCCCCCCCCCCCCCCCCCACCCCCCCCCCCCCCCCCCCCCCCCCCCCCCCCCCCCCCCCCCCCCCCCCCCCCCCCCCCCCCCCCCCCCCCCACCCCCCCCCCCCCCCCCCCCCCCCCCCCCCCCCCCCCCCCCCCCCCCCCCCCCCCCCCCCCCCCCCCCCCCCCCCCCCCCCCCCCCCCCCCCCCCCCCCCCCCCCCCCCCACCCCCCCCCCCCCCCCCCCCCCCCCCCCCCCCCCCCCCCCCCCCCCCCCCCCCCCCCCCCCCACCCCCCCCCCCCCCCCCCCCCCCCCCCCCCCCCCCCCCCCCCCCCCCCCCCCCCCCCCCCCCCCCCCCCCCCCCCCCCCCCCCCCCCCCCCCCCCCCCCCCCCCCCCCCCCCCCCCCCCCCCCCCCCCCCCCCCCCCCCCCCCCCCCCCCCCCCCCCCCCCCCCCCCCCCCCCCCCCCCCCCCCCCCCCCCCCCCCCCCCCCCCCCCCCCCCCCCCCCCCCCCCCCCCCCCCCCCCCCACCCCCCCCCCCCCCCCCCCCCCCCCCCCCCCCCCCCCCCCCCCCCCCCCCCCCCCCCCCCCCCCCCCCCCCCCCCCCCCCCCCCCCCCCCCCCCCCCCCCCACCCCCCCCCCCCCCCCCCCCCCCCCCCCCCCCCCCCCCCCCCACCCCCCCCCCCCCCCCCCCCCCCCCCCCCCCCCCCCCCCCCCCCCCCCCCCCCCCCCCCCCCCCCCCCCCCCCCCCCCCCCCCCCCCCCCCCCCCCCCCCCACCCCCCCCCCCCCCCCCCCCCCCCCCCCCCCCCCCCCACCCCCCCCCCCCCCCCCCCCCCCCCCCACCCCCCCCCCCCCCCCCCCCCCCCCCCCCCCCCCCCCCCCCCCCCCCCCCCCCCCCCCCCCCCCCCCCCCCCCCCCCCCCCCCCCCCCCCCCCCCCCCCCCCCCCCCCCCCCCCCCCCCCCCCCCCCCCCCCCCCCCCCCCCCCCCCCCCCCCCCCCCCCCCCCCCCCCCCCCCCCCCCCCCCCCCCCCCCCCCCCCCCCCCCCCCCCCCACCCCCCCCCCCCCCCCCCCCCCCCCCCCCCCCCCCCCCCCCCCCCCCCCCCCCCCCCCCCCCCCCCCCCCCCCCCCCCCCCCCCCCCCCACCCCCCCCCCCCCCCCCCCCCCCCCCCCCCCCCCCCCCCCCCCCCCCCCCCCCCCCCCCCCCCCCCCACCCCCCCCCCCCCCCCCCCCCCCCCAATGCAACCAAATAAATCCTCAGGTCAGCTGTGTTTATTCTGTCAATCTAAAGAAAAAAAATTCTTGAGTCAAAACATTTAAAATGCTTTAATACTAAAAGTTTACTATGGCAAACTAAAACTGTTCCTGTATTTTGTCAAATATGGGCTAGTACAACAGTACATAATGATTTTATTCTACCTTAATCTCATTTGGTGCTTTGTTCATCTGAACCTGTCCTCTCCTCCACCCCAAAAAACCCCACCAACAAGCAAAAGGAATAAATCTTTTTTCTTTTTCTCCCAAAGAAATTAAATTCTGAATTAAGGCAGATCAAAGATGAAATATGAAGTTCTGTTAAAAGAAATCAAGCAAACAGAAGTCAACAAAGAATAGTTCACAGAATTTTTTTTTCTGCTTATACCCCTCCCCCCAAACTAATCTCATCCCAAGTCGACAATAGCCGCTCACTTGAAATGAGAAAGACAGATGAAAGACCATTCAGGGAACTTGAACAGGGCAGCCCCAGAGTATAAGATGAAGAAATCTTCAAATACTGGTATACCCTATTGTACTGTATATTTGGTGATTCTATTAAGGCTCACACTTTTAATCCCAGCACTCAGAGGCAGGTCTCTGTTTGAGGCCAGCCTGGTTTACAGAGTGAATTCCAGCACAGCCAGGACTACAGAAATACTGTCTCAAAAAACCCAACCACCTCAACCTGCCTCCCCCAAGGAAAGAAAAGCCACTAGTCTTGCTGTACCAGCTCTGCAAAGTAAGGGGTAGAGTGGGGGGTTGGGGGAGGCGGATCAAACAGCAACATGTAACACTCATACTTACTTCCCTCAAGGAAGCTGAACAAAAGGCTGATCTAGCAATACATGAAAGAATGGCCCTGAAGACCTGCTATGCCCAGCATCTCTGACAAGATAAAACAAAACAATAACCAAACATTTTCGTTTCCTGATTTTTTTTTAATGCATTTGCCATCTTACATGGACACTATTTGGTGTCTTAATAGCATCTGTCTACACCTTTTCTGGCAGGCAGCCTGGGAAAGAACTCTGCTTCCCACTCACGTTTGGGGAGGACTTCTTTTAAGAACAGTAAACCTATCTCCTTACAGTTGGCCATAATTAAAGGGTAATGAAAGTAACCGTCTAAAAATGGATTAGCACACATCCAAGTCACACTAAAATCTCAACTTACTTCAAACTCTATTTCTCTCTATTGTAGCTCTTACTCCAGGCTGCTGTAGGAAATCCAACAAGTGGGAAGAATGTCTTTTCCTTCTTTGCTGTTTCTTCTTTTTCTACTTTTTCTTTCTTCTTTTATTCTTATACACATTTCCTTTCTTCTTCTTCTTCTTTTTATTATCAATGACAAGAGGTTAAAGAAATAGGTTATTAAAGAAATCACAGTCCAGGAAACAGAAAACAGACCAGAGATCTCACAAACCCTGCTCTGTTGTGATCTTAGATCACTGACAAGGCTTTTGCTTTCTTTAATTTAAAAAAAAAAAAAAAATCTCTAGCACAATAGTGCACTGGGCCAGCAGTGCTTTACTTAAGCAGCTGGCGGTCCTCCGAGCTCTTGAGGCGCTTCTTCCGGGGCTGTACAAAGTCATCATCTGAGTCGTCACTGAACTTACAGTCTTCTGCTTCAGGCCTGAATTCTAGCTTAGGAAATCTTTTTTCTGGATAAAGATTCTTTAGAAGTTCTTCAAATAGCTTTCAAGTTTTATACCAGCATTGGCTACTTCAGAATCAGGCTGTGGGATAAAAATAAAGGTAGGAATTAACACCCAAAAGACCCACGTTTTAATTTATTAATCAAAATAATCTTTCACAATCCTGTTCCTATTTGGCACACAACTGAAACTGTTGGGCAAGTACTTAGGGAATGTCACTAATATAAACAAACACTAGTCTGGGGCTATGCTTTTTACTAAGTCCTTCCAGAAGGAGTGGTGACAATAGGGATGGGTCACATCAGCAAGGTGACAAGATATCATGGGTAGGATGAAAAACAAAGAACAAACAGAACAGAAAAGACACAGTTTACATAAAGTGACACAAGAAGATATTTAAATGAGAACTGTTTAGTACATCCTTACTATTTCAAGATAAATTCAGAAGTCAAAGTGCATAGCCTGCAAATAAAAGGAAGGAATGGGGAATCCTTACTCTAAACTACCTCAGCCTCAGGCCAGCTTGTATTTGCACTTACCACATATAAAACTTTGCAAACTCAGTGTGGATAAGCCTTCTAGCAAGCTCTGCCCCACCCTGGTACACGAGACACTGCACACTTACTCTAGGACAGACATCTTGGGACCTCACTGCTGGCAAGCTGTCTGGTTAAGATCACTCTCCACATTGCTGTGGCCTCGCCCCATCTCACCTCATTGAATTCAGCACAGTTTTGAAAGATCAATCTAAAATCAGCTACAAAATCTTCAGGCTTTGTATACATGCAATAATCCTCCTGAAGTCTTTTCTTGATGGTTGACAAGTCCATTGGGTTTTTAATTATTTTATAATAATCAGGCACCTTATAAAACAAATGAGTTATTATAATATAAATAAGTAAATTGCACCCGGTCCTATAGTATATGCTATTTTTCTTCATGTTAGTTTGTCATTGATGAAAAACAAAATCAAAGAAACAAACATTTACAAGTATGTTTTCACACAGGTTTGTGTCACTTTTTCTAAAAACTTAACATTTTATTCTGGTATATATTTACTGTATATAATGTTGGGTATCATACAGATAATTATGTGTATCAAGACTTATACCAAAGGTCTTCCCTCCCCAATTCCAAGGCATGCATATATATAAAAATACCAGCAGACTCATACTTGAGAGAAAATATGCAATACCTTTCTGCATTCATAGAATTATCTCTACATATCTTATTTTTTAGAAAACAACATAATTTCAGTCTTTATGGCTGACTAAAAGTCCGTTATGCATATATAACTTTGTTCTGTTGTTTGTCAAGACAGAGTTTCTTTGTATGTAGCGCTGTAGAACAGGCTGGCCTTAAACTTGAAGATCTACCTCCTTTGGCCTCCTAAGTGCTGGGATTTAAAGGCACATGCCACTACCACTCAGCAATACATAGTACTTTTTAAATCTAACTATCTTCTGATGAACAGCTAGGCTTATTCTATTAGCTACTGTGCACAGTGCTATAATAAATTTGAATGTGCAAATATCTTCACTGTACAGTGTCCTATGAACATTTAAACCAGAAGAGATTAAAGTATAAATGGCCAATAAGCATTACGGAAAAAATGTGTATTAATGTTAGTTATCAGGAAAACGAAAACTGAAATTACATTGAGATTCTATCTTATGCCAGCCAGAATGGCTACCATTAAGGGATGAAAACACACACACACACACACACACACACACACACACACACACACACACACACACACACACACGGTAAATGTTGATGAGGATTAGGGGGAAAATGGAACCATTATATACTACTGGTGGGAATGTAAGTCAATTCAGCCATGATGGTAATCAGTATGGAGGTTATTCAGAAAACTAGGAACAGAATTACTATGTGACCTAGTTAACAATGGATTTTAAGACTAGAATTACTATGTGACCTAGTTAACAATGAATTGTAATGGAAAAAGGAGCTCCAGGCCATCAAACACTACGTAGTGTTTTCCTTTAAAGCTCCTATGTGCTCCCTCTTCACTGTTAAATAAAAAATAATTACTAAGCTGGTATGGTGGCACACACCTTTAATCGCAATGCCTGGGAGGGAGAAGAAAGGAGATCTATGAGTTGGAGACTAGCCTGATCTACATAGGAATTCCAGGTTAGTCAGGAGTTGAAAAAAAGAAAGGAAACAAAAGAATAAGTGAGTATTTGTAAAGCACGACTGCTCTACCCAGCAACATTATCTTGGATATTTGATGTGCTGGTGTGAGTCTTTAGTGCCAGCACTGGGAGGCAGAGGCAGTGGGATCTCTATGACTTCCATATCTACTTGACAGTCCGATCTAGACAGTGAGTGCAGCCAGGCCAGCAAAGGCTAGAGAATAAGACCCTGTTTCTAAAACAAGCAAACATACCAATTTTAAAAGGATGGATCAACAGGATTTTGTCTTGTACTATTCCCCGTAGAGAAAAGCTGGATTCTCAGCTTTGATACTCACGAGAATGATCCTACAACATGATTTAAACCTGCTGAAAATCTGGGTATATTCCAGATCAATAATCTTGGCAATTTCAGAGAATTAATGAGGTGATTTTTATGAAACCCTTTATTTATCAAGACAAAGGTGTTAACTTGTGGTTAACTGCTGGTACTGTTAATAGAAATGTAAGTCAGAAGCATAAAAAGCAACAATTTTGGGTTATATTTTTAGGTACATATTGGCACGAACTTCCATCTTCTCTACCCTGCTCCTTTTGGGTATGAAAGCTACTTTTCCCTGAAGTTCTTATTTCCTTTTTTGGACTGGAGCTATAGCTTAGTAGCTGCGTGCGTGCGTGCGTGCGTGCGTGCGTGCGTGCATGTATGGGTTTAATCTGCAGTGCCCTTAGAAAACTCTTACTTCTAAAAACTTAAATATAAAAACCTAAATATCAGAACTGGACTGCTGGTGCAGGAGGATCCCTGCAGGTTCAAGGCCAGCATGGTCTACAGAATGGCTTCCAGGCCAGCCAGTGCTACACAATGAGCTATATATTCACAGTAAACAATAACAATTATTTAACTGTAATATTTTATACCATAAAATTGACTGTCTTGAGCTAAATTATTTATGAGTTTTCTTTTTTCTAGTTTACATTAATTTTTAAGACCCAACAAACCATAAGTGTAAATGTCACTAGAAGGTGGAGATAGGAGGTCAGGAAGCTCAAAGTCATTTCCCTCTAGACTGTTTGAGGCCAACCTGAGATACATGAGATTCTGTCTTAGAAAACCCAACCCAACCCAACCCAACCCAACCCAACCACAACAGTAAAGAAAACTAAAACAAAGTTTATTCAATTTCAGAAAGAACTTTCATACATTACAGATGGAGAAAATATTTTAAGAATGGGCTTCTTTCTAGTATTCTATAGGTATCAAAGTCATATCATACTTTCAGTATAGATCGCTTTCATCTATTTGATATATATATATATATCATATATGTACATTTTATTATCTATCTATCTATCTATCTATCTGAATGATTCTCAGCTTTTTTCCATAATTAAATTCTACTTAGTTTTTATAAGTCTAGACCTATAAACTAGAGAGATCTTTATTTAAAAAAAAAAAAAAAGTGGCTATTGTCCCCAACAACTCATGCCATATAAGCCTTCTAAGATACAGAAAACATAAAAAACATCCCAATATAAAAGTAAACTGGGCAGGATGAGAAGGATACCCAAGAAATAAATAGACATTATCAGCCAATTGCCACTAACATGCATTTATCTGTTTAGTGAAATCAGCTCCTTTGTAGGAACAGGAATGAAGCTTGAGACCATCACGCTAAGTGAACTAAGCAACTCAGAAGGAGAAATGCTGTACAGACATGCAAGCACAGTGGGTCTGTGTGAAGGGAGCAAGAGCAGTGCTGTTGAGGAAACAAGACCGAGCGAGCAATGTGGGAAGTCAAAGACAGATTCAGTCTTCTATCTTATATGGAACTTAGATTTAAAGCACTTACTCATGCACATGTGTACATCAGAAAGCGTGAGAGAAAGGGAACCAGTGGGAGAAGAGTATGCAGGAGCATAGTGAGGGGGGTGTGTGTGTTCAAGATTTGGATTAGGAGTCTGGGAAGACGGCTCAGTCAGCAAAGTGTTAGTGGTGTATGAGGACATGAGTTTGACCACAAGCACCTCTGCAAACCTATGTAAAAGCCAGGCATGGCAGCACACTCTGATAATCCTAGCTCTGGGGAGACAGAGACAGGCAGATTCCGGGGGATTACTGGAGAACTAGCAGAGAGTTCTCTTAAGTCTGTGATCCTCTCACAAACACACACACACACAGACACACACACACACAGACACACACACACCTGTTCAGACTCCCCCAAAGGACTGATCACAAAAAGATTTGGATTAGATATAAGAAACTATTGAAATAAGAAAGAAATAAAGAAATTAGTTCTCATAATAAAATTTAAAAATTCTCCCATCATGTTAACACTACACATCGCGTTAATACTTACAGTTAGAGGGACAGGGTCTTGGAAAGCCAGGCTCATTTCATGGCAGTAAAGAAACAGAAGCAGGCGTTCACATTTCTAATGAAAATACAAATGAGAATGAAGTCATAAGCTTATTTTCTGAAAGAATTCACAGGTCTCAAATGAAAAATTAAAGCCCAGGGAATCAGTAAGGACACTGAATCTTTGGTTTTGCTTGCCATCTGAATTAGTAACAACTTAGGGGTATGGATCTGAGAGTCCCTGTAATTGGGTGAATAAGCCAATCACACTAGGGAATACACATTTGTTCGTCAAGGTGAGTGCCTCCCCATTACCCCGTCACTCCAGTCTCTGCTGTGTGAATCAGCAGTCACTGGCGGAAGCTCACACACTTATTAATAAATGTAGTGCTACAGCCTTTTCCCTGGTAAGAGCTCTCTTTTCTCTCTTACAAACAGAAGTGTCCTGTTGTGAGTTCTGCTACTTCCGCCCCTCACCACCAGGGAGCGCCTGCCTCCCAGGGAACATACAGTGCACTAGCACATCTTAGATGTCAATTTTCATAGTTTCTTTTCTAAAAATATATTTTGATAAATTTTTTAGTAATAAAAAATCATACCTAAAGCCGGGCGGTGGTGGCACACGCCTTTAATCCCAGCACTTGGGAGGCAGAGGCAGGTAGATTTCTGAGTTCGAGGCCAACCTGGTCTACAGAGTGAGTTCCAGGACAGCCTGGAAGTTTCTACACACAGAGAAACCCTGTCTCGAAAAACAACAACCAAAAAACAAATACACACCCACCCACCCACACCCACACACCCCTAAATGTTAAATAAAATTTCATGTGGTCAAAGTATGGAATTCTTTCCAAGAACATTAAATCAAAAAGTAAATCTGTCAATTCTCAAAAAGATTCTGAAAACCAGTGATAAAAATGAAACAAGACAGAAAGAAATTAAGGTAAACAAATTTAAAAGCTCAGACTAAAGCTATGCATGGTGGCCCATTCCTATAATCCAGAACTTGGAAAGCTGAGGCAGGAGGATTGCTGTTTGATGACTAGACTAACAGTGATACGCTGTCTCAAAGAAACAAAACAAAACTAACAATAACAAATAAAACAAAAAATCAGAAACACAGAACAAGGCTGGGCATGTACTTGGAATGCAGAGCCAAGTGGAATGCTGTTCATTCAAGACCAGTATGTTACCCAGAGAGTTAGGCTAGCCTGGGCTACACAGTGAGTCCTTCTCTCTTCTTGGCCCTGCCAAAAATAGCCAAGATTTAGGTGGACTGAAGAGACGGTTCAGTCAGTAAAGTAGGGAGCACCTGGGTTAAATTCTGAGACGGAAGGTAAGGAAGCTAGGTACCCTGATGTATACTTGCAATCCCAGCAGCAGAGAGGTGGAAATTTAGGGCTGACTGCCTAGGCAGCTTCTTCCCCTCCCTCCCTCTCTCCTCCCTCCCTCCCTCCTCTCTCTCTCTCTCCCTCCCTCCCTCCCTAACACTATCCCTCCCAACCCAAAGGCCAGCTCTATCTATAAGGGATATACAGTTTACTCTGCTCAAATATAGGATTTTAAATGCCTAGTTAATATAGTTTTCTTTTTTATTAAAAAGTTCAGTGGGTCAAGTGCTTTTTCTATGCACCTGGATTTGGATCCGTATAATCTAAGCAAAGAAGCCAAGCATGGTAGCATCAGCATCCACCTGTAACTGACGGGAGGGAGAATGGGGAAACAAGTGAATATCAGGTACTTGCTAGCTAAGCCACTCTAGCCCAGTGAGCTCCAGGTTCAGTGACAGGACCTGTCTCAAAAGTAAGGTGAAAAGCAAAGGAGGAAGAAGATATGTTAGGATAACCTCTGGTCTAGACCAGATGCAACCATGCATCTATACGTAGATGCATGGATGAAAGCTCACACACAAGTGTACACACACACACACACACACACACACACACACACACACACGCACACGCGCGCGCGCGCACACACACTATAGCTTACTACAGATTCTTCTGAGTACAGAGGGAGAGAGAGAAAGAGAGAGAGAGAGAGAGAGAGAGAGAGAGAGAGAGAGAGAGACAGACAGACTTAAAGGTGAAAGAATTCAGTTTAAAATCAATGCATGTAACAAAACATGTCCTAATACTCTAGCGTGGAAATGTTAAAACTTACCCTTTTATCTATTGGAGTTAATTTAGTAAGGCCTTCACTTTTCCTTTTATCTGAGTGGTGACTGGGAGCATCACAATCATATTCAACTTCTGGCTTAGATAAGTCTCGGCAGAAAGTACAAATCCATTCTCCACTGTTGGGATAATGTACCTTTCAGTTCTGAGGATGTCAGATCTCCCCACCATGTTCCCACCCCCTGCAGGCCACCTATGAGTAGTTTCTTTGGAATGGTTTTTATCCTTTGCCTATTTATCACATACTACTAGGCACAAGGCAGTATAGAGAAGAAATAGCAGATATTTGATGCAAAGGTCTAAGAAGTTAACATCAATGTCTGAGTAAACATCACACTTGTGACCCTCCCTCTATCTCCTCCATGCTTGGTTACAGGTGTGTGCCACAAGGGCCCAGAGAGAGCCTATGACTGTTTATCTTAACCGATGAGCTTTCTGACAAGCATAAAGACTAGAAAGCAGAGAACAGGAAATTGTAGGGACTTTAGAGCACACACTTGTGCCAAATGGAATTTAAATCTTCATAACAATTGTCAAAAGTTCATTACAACTGTTAGATTTAAAAAATCCCTTCTCTGCCTTCCCTTCCCACTCTGTGTCATTCCTGTCCAGTTGTATCCCCTCTCCCGCTCCACGTCATTCCCGTCCAGTTGTATCCCCTCCTCCGCTCCACATCATTCCTGTCCAGTTGTATCCCCTCTCCCGCTCCACATCATTCCTGTCCAGTTGTATCCCCTCCCCTACCCCTCCCACGTCATTCCTGTCCAATTACACCCCCTTTGCTCTGGAACACTGTCCTTTTATATACAGTCCCCTGGGCACGCACATGCCAGCTAAGAAGCTCTAGCACTCCTAACCCTGTTTCATACTTTAGACAGACGTACTGTTTACCTCGGGAAGTTTGTCAATGTGGGCACATGACATGTAAGATGGAATACTTTAGGACATTTCTCACAGCACAGGAGTTCCCCACCATTTTGACAAACAGCACACCAGTCTTCATTGGGGTCGTCCTCCTTCCTTGTCTCTCCGACATGCACAGGGGACTTCTGGGAGGCATCCGGCCACTCAGACTTTCCATTTGAGGAATTTTCTTGATGAAGTCCAGGTTGATCTCCTGTACTATCAGGCGCATCAGATCGTAATACGGTTTCCTCAGAAGCGGAGCTCTGATTACTATTTAGGAGGAGGGAGGTAAGTATGCTTCTTGGATAGTTAGTCTGTAACCAAAGAGAGGGCAATATCATTTATGTATATATGCATGTTCTGAAGGGGACCCTTTAATCTCCCGATGGCTACAACAATTAAAGACTAAGTGAGCAGTAAAGATGGTTTATTGTAGCTACTAATTCAAATCACACATCAGACACTGTGCTGGCTAGTTTTATATCAACTTGACACAGTCTGGAGTCATAAGAGGAGGGAAACTCAATTTAGAAAATCCTTTTCTTGCCTCCTAAATGGAATTAGTACTGCAAGTGCTGGTATAATTACATTTTGAGGTCTAGAGTCTTCATCTGATTCTTGTTTTACTATAACAACAGGAAAATCATAATTTTCAGGTGGTCCACTGTTTTCTTGTTTTATTCTAATTGGCTCCAACATGACTACTGGGACCTTGTGAGTAGAGTCAGCTCCTGCTGGTTTGCTGGAAGAGCCAGAGCTGTGAGGGAGAAAGACAGAGAGGGAGACAAAATCAGACAACCTAGAAGCAGTAAACTGCAAAACATTCTGGAATACTGTCACTTCACGATAGTAACCGTTTTTCTATCAGCAGAGAATGATGTGAAGGTTCAGTTTGTGGAATGTAGCACTCCTTTCCTCGAGGACAGAAAGGCCCTACGTACTAACCTTTCACACAGATTTATCTTGGAGCTGAAATTTAGTAAAACCTGATTTATACCTAAATGACTGGACTATTCTAAGGTTCTATTTTAGAGCCTTAGATTTGGTGTCTTAGAACTAACATTTTTTAGTCTTTCCCAATTTCCTGTCTAGTTAGTAACAACAGGAAATCTAGACTTCCATGCATAGTCTGTGCTAAGACACTAGAGTATCACTTGTTGGCTTCTGCTTTTTTTTTTTTTTTTTTTTTTTTTTTTTTGTTTTTTGAGACAGGGTTTCTCTGTGTAGCCCTGGCTGTCCTGGAACTCTCTGTAGACCAGGCTGGCCTCGAACTCAGAAATCCTCCTGCCTCTGCCTCCCAAGTGCTGGGATTAAAGGCGTGCGCCACCACTGCCTGGCGGCTTCTGCTTCTCAAAGGTGGCAGCTGAACAGAAGCCTATACTGTTAGCCACTCTGCTATTAAGGAGGACTACAGGCAAATTTCCTCCTAGAGAATGCTGTTTTCAAATGATACAAATGATACAAAAAATAAGATTTACATCTAGAGTAAGTTTCAAACATAATGAAGGCAGAACTAAATAATAACTTAAAGTAGGAGCTTAACTGTAAAAATTTCTTTGTAAGTAGAACCAATGTTTGATCATTACAACACTAAGAGAACACCGAAAGACTGCTTCTCCATTCTGAGACAGAGGCAGGGGCATCATCACAAGTAAAGAGACCAGTCTCATCTATATAAGTGAGTTCCTGGTCAACTAGAGTTACACTGTGTACCATCACAGAGGACTGAACGTCTGCAGGTTTTGGTACACTCAGATAGGTCCTGGAACCGATTCTCTATGGATACGGAGGAAAGACTATACTCATAAATATGGTTAAATCTGTTTACCTTCCTCGGCTCCCAACTGGAGGCACTAGGTGAACGTATTGGGGGATGGACGCTAGTCATAGTAACAGGCCCTGGAAAGAAGGAAACAGACATATACAGGTGAATTAATAATCTATGCATTCAAGCTTGTCAAACTGTTCACTTAAATTACACCAAAACTAGGACCATCCAATAAAATTCTATGAAACCATAAGCATATTTTTAATTATTTTGTTATACCAAAGTTTACAGTTATGGCACTCCTGACTTCTGGGCAGGGAGAAAGTCTCTCAATGATAGGATATCTCCCAACCTCAAGTTCCAGTAAGAAGACATGTTTAAGTCCTTCTTGCTAATAGAGTAGGTAGAGGATGGAGAGCCAGTGAAAACTACAGGAGAGGAGGGGCTAATATAGGAGTTCAAGGGGATGGAGGGTGGCTCAGAAGTAGGTAGTAGTCAGCAAGCCGACAGCCTGAGCTGCATCCCTGGTCCCACCTGACATCAATTCATGGGAAAGTAAAAGTCAGATTCAGATGTGAGACAATAAACAAGAGATTCTGTACTGCTGCCATAAAGAACCTAGGCTCAGACTGCTGAGCTGGCTCAGGAGGAAAGTTGCTTGCTGCCAATCCTGATAACCTTAGCTAGATCCCTGGGATCCACATATGGGAGGAGAGATTAGATTCCCACGAACTGTTGTCGTGCATGCTGTGGCACTCATATACATATGCATACAGACCAGTAGGTGGAATACTATTAACAAGTGAAAGCTATACTCTGGAAATATTAGAAATTATATGGGAATCTGTCTAGTGTCTGGCAGTCCATAGGAGATAAACGTGAGTCTCAGGATTATTGCCATGGTGCCTTCAGAAGTGTCTTGCCAAGTGACACTGCAGTACCCAGGGAAGGGTTCAGCTGACATCTGCATCACTGCTATCATCACTATTCCAGTTGTGGCTAATTCAGTAGTAAGAAACCAGATCCTGTTTAGACTCTTCTGACAACCAGAGAGAGGAAAGTTTTGTTTAATCTATTTTGCTGGTTGCCTTTATTGTGTGTTGATTACCTATTCATGTGTCTTTCATCAATATCAAGAACATTTCTAATTTATTCATATGCATTTGTCTTTTATTTTATTCTAAATTCATGTATAAAATAGGATCCTCCACTTAAAATTTGTAAGCAAATTACTTTTGGTAACATTGCTGAACACTTTAATTAAGTTCTCTCCTTTCTGTTATTCCAAGCAGATACTGTTGTGTGGCTAACTTCCTCAGAACTGACCGTCTCTCCTACAGGGACAAGGAGGCTCCTAAGACTCAGGAAGCTGAAAAAAACATATGACGTAATGAAACTTTGCTAAATTCAAGGAACTGAAGAAGTTAAGATTAAGAAAGTCAGAATACTTAAGTAGGCAAGTGTGGGGACAGAAGAGTTCTTTGGCAGAGGGGCTTGCAAACTGTGCAGATGGCTATAGGGACCTTCTGCTGAGTTAACAGCCACACTGGCATGGTATGGTGAGCTCACTGGTTCACCAGGCTAGACCTGAGTGCAATTCTTGCTTTAGCTTGTCACCAGCATATTATCTGGATACATCTGTTCACGTCTCCCCAGATGTCACAAAAGAGACACCTGCTATATCCAAGTCTCCAGGAGTAATATTTCCAGTGTTTCTTGTAGCAATCAATTAAGTATATTGACTTTTATTGTGATTTGACTGTTCTGCCTAAATGTATGCAGTGTATCACATGCACACAATGCTTGGGAGAGGCCAGCACTGAAGTCACAGGCAGTTGTAAGCCACCATGTGGATGCTGGGAACAGGAAGTGCGCTTACCCAGTGAACCATCTCTTTATCTCAAACCATTAAAGTTGTTTCTCTTCTCTTGTAGCCTAACTAATAAAATTTGACACTAGACAAATTACATTCTGAAACTCACCATATCACAGGCAACTAAATGTATTAATGACACTGTGATAAAACTTTGCTCTTTGGTTGCTATAATGCCAATAAATTTTGCTGAAACTAAAAAAGAAGCCATGTTTCCTTCTTTGTGAAGAGCTCTAGTTTGACATGGTATAAAAACTCAGCTTGGTGAAATGGGCTCCGTGGGTTATAGCACATATCACCAAGGCTGACGACCTGAGCTTGGAGGACTGGAACCCACTTGGTGAAAGGAGAAAAATCAACTCCGAGTTGTCCTCTGACTTCCACATGTGCACTATGATACAGATGGAGAAATACGCACACATAAATGTATATAAAAGAAAACCTCAAGATACAGTAATCATTGTCATTTAAAAATTAGGGCAGAACACACACCACCACCAAAAATGAGGCAGAGAGAAACTTTAATCATGAGTAAAAATACAAATAAAAACCAGAAAACATTTACAAATCCAAAAGGTGGCTTTACCTGCAAGGCCTGGAGATGGCACTGACGAATTTGGTGACTGCACCGTTCTGTTTGATGGAGGTCTTGGCTGGCCGTGATCTACATTTGTGTCTTTCCTTGCAATATTGTCCAACATGATAGTACTTGAACAATCAATCTTTCAAGGGAAGGAATTATTTCAGGGAAAATTAATGTTGAAAACTAAAAACTACTGTAAATTTACAAGAAAACTTCAATCCTAAGTACTATCTTTGCGCCAATGTGAGGCACACCTGCCGTGCAGGCACAGCGCCAGCACAGAGATACCGGCACCTGGGCATTGTTATTCTCTACCTCTACAAAGATTCTTTGAAAAGTCCCTTGTCAAAGTTAAAGAGCCTGAAGGTTGACTGCACTACCTAATATGTTCAGGTAGGCGGCTCTGCCTCTTCTGCAGCTCTTGCTCCCCACACTCTTGTCTGAACAGCCCAGTCTAGCCATCCACCTCACCTCCTAGCCTCGATTCTATGACACATCGTCTGCAAACATCTCTAACGTCAGAGCCCAGAAAAACATTCTTTTGTATATCCAAAGGTTCATAATTTCTAATTTTACTGACATTTTATTTCTAAAGAATAAAACTAAGCTTTCAGAAATAGCTGATAAATCAATAAACCCACACCTTAAACTAAATCCAAATTTACTGCCAATTTTCAGATGAGGTTATTAGTACAGATTTTACATAAACTTACATCTGGAAGAGAAGGAAGGTTGTAAGACCCTCCTACTGGTGCACTCAGATCAATCATGGGTGAACTAAAAGCTTTCCCATCATACCCAGCTGCACTTGTGATTGTGGGACTGGAAGGAGTGGAGGAGGAGCTGCTGGCAGTTGTGGGCGGAGCCTGTCCACTGCTGATCTGCCACTGGAGTACCAAGATGAGGAGCAAAAATGAGAAATGTAAATCGTCACTCTTAGACATCAAAGATAGAAGTCTGCTATTTGAGCTCAAATGTTACTTGAACGGAAAGAACAAAGGGAGAGAGGAAAGGAAACATATCGCGCGTGTGCATACACACATGTTAATATGTGTGTGCATACACATGTGTTAATAATACCAACAAATAAGTAAGCTTTTTTTTCCTGGCAAAAAATAACTAGCATATACCAGAAACCAATCTCACATTCTTGCAAAATATATATACATATATATGAAATGCACAAGAAATGTAAGCATACAAAAAGCAACTTCTTTGAAATAAAGCTAGAGAGTTGGAGACATACATTTTCTTTTGTCCCTACCTAAAATGCCTAAAAATAATTAGCCACAGATTAGGGCTGTAAGATTTTTATGCTTCTCTTACTTTTCATATATGAACAAGTAATTAAGCCTTAGTGAAGAAAGCCCTCTCATTTACATTAGAAGATAAACACAAACAAAGATAATGCTAGGTACGCTGAGGGATATGAAATTGAATCATGCTGTTTGGTTGCTTCAAAGCAAACAGAAAATACAGTATAGACAAAGAGTGAGATAAAAAGGCCTATGGCTAATATGTACTAAGACAAGGGAAACAAACTGTTCCCTATAAAATTATTTCAATATTTGAAAACTATGAAGACTCAAGAATAAATCTGGAGGTGGGAGAACTAAAAGGTATCCCAGGATGCTGCCCAAACACATTATCATTTATATGGATGACACTGTAGAGTGACATTCTGAAACATGGTGTTCTGAAAAAAAAAATCCTACATATCTATGTAACTGTAAAAGGTACACACAGAAACACGTGAAGCTGGGTTCAGCACCTTCAGACTCAACATCTTTATCTATCCCTACATCTTTCCTCCTCCCTTTCCGAGAATAACTAATCACGGGTGATGAGTGCCTTTCTGGGTTTGTTACCTATGTGCAAGACAAAACACACAGAAATGAGAGCGGATCTCACAAAAGTAGGTAACGTAAGTTTCTTACTAGCTAAAAAGTATGTCATTACATGAACATGGTATAATTTGGTAAATTTATTCACTAAATTTTTGGGGCCAATGGGATGCTCAGTACATAAAAGCACTTGCTGCCAAGCCTGGCAACCTGATCCCTGAGTCAACATGGTGGAAGACTAGCCTCCCACCAGCTCTCCTCTAATCTCAGACAGCAACTGTGCCAAAGCACTGCCCTACCCTACATGTTTGACAAAAGCATAATAAACATGCATTTAAAAAAGAACACATCATCTATAAATCTAATTATATACTGATAATTATATACCAAAAATTTAAAATACAATCATATTTCTCCTAGTTTATTTGCTCATTTTATTCATTTATGCTTAGATTTTTTTGTGCAGAAAATATTTTTAAAAATTTAAGAGCATTTTCTGAAGCAGCATACACTATCCTGCTATGTTTCTACAAAACTCTTCTTTATGTCCCTGGCAAGAATGCTTCCATCTGCCCAAGGAATGGCACAGGCAAGATGTTTCCTATTCCTGTAGAGATGCAGCTCACCAAACAACCCCACTTGGCTTTGCGGCCTTGTGCCTTGTGAGCACATGGGATGATAGTACAGAGTGCTTGAGTGTGTTTCTCTGTCCCCGAGACATGGGATGACAGTGCAGAGTGCTTGAGTGTGTTTCTCTGTCCCCAAGACATGGGATGACAGCACTGAGTGCTTGAGTGTGTTGCTCTGTCCTTGCTTGAAGTCTGTATGCTGATCTGCTCAAAGTTCCACAGCCTTGTGCTAAGTATACTCTGTATTTTCTACTCATTTAGAAAAGCAAGCACACAACCTTCATCACCTATTGTCTACATGTAAGTTCCTATGATCTGGAAGCACAGAAGCACCTGGAGAGAAAGGTAATACACACCTGTTTTATGGCCTGTTGAGCCAAAAAAGCCATCTGCAGGGGGTTGGGCTTTATTGTCTGCCGTGGTGGTATATTCTGGCTTGGTGGGTATCTCAGCTGCTGAGGATAAGGAGGAAGAACTGGTCCATTGGGCTTTGGGCTATGATTCTGAAAGTTTATCAAGCGTGGTGGTGGATGCTAGAAAAAAAAACAAAAACAAAAGCACTGCAGTAACAATGTAACAGATCGCTACAGCATAACCCCCCCCCCCCACGGAGAACAGCTCTAAGACAAGAAGCGACTGGGGGTGGGGTGGAGGGTGGGAGTGCAGCACCAGGAGTCACTTAGAAAAGGGGAAGGAGAGGAAGGAAGGAGGGAGGGTGAGCAGGAGAAAGCAGGTCTGACACTGGTGGATGGGAAGGCTGGGTGGAGAGGCATTATCTGCCGCATCTCCTGTCCATGCGGTCTTCAAACTGAGCAGTTTTAGCAAACCCTAAGCTCACATGCCAGTCTTTCTGACCACTCAATTGTGTTTATGGTTGGGAACTCATTGCTTCTTTGTCAAAGACACCATAACTGTGTTTATGATCAGGACTTCCTAAAGAAGGAAGCACTTCTGTCCCCATATAGAGACAAGTGAATCCTTATCACTGTAAGGTTCACGTGGCCACACCTAGACAGCTGCAGAGTGTAGCTCTGCCCCCTCCCTCCCCCAATTCTTCCTACTTTTGGAATTTATTCTCCTACTCTTAATTAATTGCTTCCTTTCTCCCTCAGTTAAGACTGTATTACAGAACCATTGAAAACCAGCCATGTCTAGTGTCTCTGGACAGCTGCAACTCCAAGGTGGAGAGCAGAGCAGCATCGATGAATAACCTCATAGAGGAACCGGCCAGAGCCCTAACAACTTTTTGATTTTCCTATAGAACTTGAGACATGAGGGTTTTACATCATGAAAACACAAACAGAAAATAGTGAGGAATTACAGGAGAAGACTTTCTAAATTTATTTAAAAGAAAAACACGCAAATGAATTGTAAGGGAGAACAGATATTTCCCTTAGTCTCATTTTTTGGTAACTGGTCAACACAATGATTCAACCAAAAACAAACAAATGAACAGACAAAACACCGAAAACACCAAAAAATGCCAAAGCAAACTGACACTTGATGCCAGGGCACCAGACTGTATGTTAACCCCGTCTACCTTTAAGAGGTTTACACGCAAGCATGGTGTAGGTGTGCTCTCCCTGTTTCCTGAACTGCTACAGTGGGTTAATTTATGAGAATGTTTTGACAAACTCCACTTATTATTAAATACCAGATATAATCTTAAACAGCAAAACTAGTGATATTTTGTGCAAATAAAGTAATTCATTCAAGAATTCCGAGATGAGACGAAAGCAAGTGAGGAAAGTAACCGAGCTTTTGGTGAGACTGCAGGCCTGGGCACTGTGAGAACCAAGGCTATAAATCACGAACAGCGATCATCTGTCAGTGTTCTCAAACGAGCGGATATATCCACACCATTAGAGCGCAGACTGTGCAGCACTAAATCAGCCGTCTATCAGGGCTGCTCTACTTACTCTGTCACATAATAAAGCACTCTACCTTTGCTGCCACCTGGCACTTTAAGAATGGCAGTGACATGGTTCATGTTCAGAGGAAGAGTTATGAAACTATCATGTAAGCGACTTTAACAAGCACAATGCTTTCAATCTACTTGTCTACACATGATGTGCATACTCCAAACAGCCAGAAACAAAACACCCGCTTTTAGAAGGCAGTTACAAAATGTACAGAAATAAAAGCTGGTAGAAAATGAAGAAACTAAAAATATAGCAAGAGGGTAAACTGATAGCAAAAGAAAAAAGTAGAAATGGGTATTTAGCAGAGCAGACTTAAAAATAAGAGAGAGGACAGGTCTTCATAGAAGACTAAAAGTAACACACACGGAAAGTTGTGAAAAGTACTTCTAGGTTGGAAATTAAGTTGTATAGTAGAGGTTTTATACGGATTACAGCACTAAATGCTATAGACTGAAAACCAAAAGCCAACCTCTAGAAAAAGCAGGCTGCAGGCTTCCATGCTATTTGTCTGCCACTGCTTCCATGGGTAAGCAAGTTCTTCACAGTTACTGAGTTACTGCCCCAGTTATGGAAAGGCAGTTCATTACGGTGATAGACTCACTCTTTTCCTGGTTCAACACTAGTGGCAGAACATATGCTTTCGCATGTGCAGGGGTCTGGGCTGTCCCAGCACTACAAAATGGGCAAATAACAAAAGCATGATGTATGTCTGTAACTCTCAGTTAGTGTTGAAGAATTCTTTAAAAGCTATTTCATCTTTTAACAGCAATTTAATTGCTATTAAAAAGACTATGCCAGCCGGGCGGTGGTGGCGCACGCCTTTAATCCCAGCACCTGGAAGGCAGAGGCGAGCGGATTTCTGAGTTCGAGGCCAGCCTGGTCTACAGAGTGAGCTCCAGGACAGCCAGGGCTACACAGAGAAACCCTGTCTCGAAAAACCAAAAAAAGACTATGCCGTTTAGATGCTTTTCCCATAAAGAACCACATTATATATCTTGGTGTTGGTAAAATCCTATAAAATAAAGTCACTCCTAAGTAACAGTCCCTTTTTATCAGTTAGCCATCTCTGTATTAGCCCCCTTTCCTTTTTGCTTTTGTTGCCAAGACAGTTGGAGCTAAGTTTTGTTCTTAAGTGTAATGAGACTTCTTAGCATAGTTTTGTCCCACGTACTTGACTTTTATGAAACTCCAGCTCATTTGTGTCCTTTACAAAATCATTACCAATCCTCTGTCCAAACAGGGAGAAGATAAAATTAACTGAAGTAAGTTCTGAGAAAGAGACTGAGGCAACTCTACACCAAGCCTTTATTCATCTAGTACGTCCTATCTAACCTGAACAGAACTAGGCTAACTAAAAGTACAGAGCTAAAAGTGGACTGGAGGGACTGGAGAGATGGTTCAGTGAATGAGGCACTTGCTGAGACCAGCCTCAGTGAGTAAGTGGATGGCGATAAGGGAAGACACTGATGTCAACCTCTGCACATATGATGTATGCACGCTCACCTGTACACATGAGGACATGTACACAGACACTTGATCACCACCACACAATGCAAACACAGGTCAAAAGAAACAATAAATGAAAGGATAGAGCACCACACATGTAATAAGAGTAAGAATAGTATATAGATTTGCTCTGGAAAAATTAAAAAGGCTGAAAAGACAGGATTCTAATGACTGCCTGACTTTCTCTAGTGAATACTGTCCTAGTTTCTAGAATAAAGTGTGGTTTTCTAAATACTGCCTCCAAAGAGATTCTTAAAATATTGTTCAACTTGATGCACCTATAGGACTTAATGAGACACAACACTTGACGTCTCCCAGAGGCATTAAGTCACTTGGGAACAGAACATTTATCCCTTGCCAGAACAGATGACAACGCATGGAGGCTGAAAGTAGATACAGCAAATAAATCATTAAATCAGTTTGGAGGGGAGCTAAAAACGACGTGTTAGATCAAGGGTCCTTTAATGCAGTCAATTTTTAATATGTAAGTGGAGCGTGTTGGGGGGTGGGGTGGGTTACTGTAAGCTGCTCAACACAATTACTCTATAGTTATCTAAGTTAGGACAGGCCTGCTTCCAAATTTACCTGATGAGAGATGGAAGGCTGCTGGATGGGCCCCTGCATTCTAGGGTTTGGTAAACCCACAGGTGCTGGCCTCCGTTGCACCTGTTGCCTCTGAGCCATTACCTGTTGCTGCATATGCTGGAGTCGTAACTGAGCTAGGCTGATCTGTGTTGGGAACTTGGATAACTGGTTGGAAGGTAAACCACCTGGTGGCTGTGAACTCTGTTCCACGACAGGATTCTGCTTAGGCATTTGTGGCTGGGTCTCTTTATCCTCGATTACTAAAGAACCTAATTAAAGAAAAGAGAGCAAGATAAAAATGTTTGGTAAATGGTAAAATAACACATATAATATAGCTACTTGCTATATTAGTAGGGATATAGCTAGTGAGTTGAATTTTAATTGCCACACAGGATCCTATAAACTATTAAAAATGGAGGATTCCCAATGAAGTTCTTATTTATGTTCTATAAAAACTTACCTTATAAAAAATTTAAGAATACTAATTCATTTAAAAATAATAAAATAGGACTTTCAAGAACAGCCATCTCCCAGCCCATGCTTTGTATTTTTAATTTTTTTTTTTTTAAGTAGGGTGGATCAAAGTGTTTGATTCCAGTTGCTGGCTATGTATTTCAATAAGCAAATGGCCACATAATGTCTCAAGTTGGCCTGCAGGGGTCTCTATCATCTAGCTCCCATGATTCTCTTTTGTTCTTCCTTTGTATGGATGATATTCATCAAAGCCTATGTGTTCCTTTCCTGTTGTACGGTAGAATGAAAGCACTGGCTCCTTCTCCAGCTGTTTTTCCTTTCTCACATATATTCTAGTCTTGAGCGTGAAGAGCAATCATATTTGATGATCACCCAAGATGCCATCCAAGGGAAAGCTGGCTGTTGGGGAATGTCTAGAGAACTATAGAGCTTTGGCTTCCAGCATGTCTCTGTGAGAAAGTTTAGGAGCAAAAGAGTATTTTCATATATTTAGTAGCACAACAAGAAAGCTGAGTGGTTACTTTTGACTGCACTGCACTGCTTACAAAGAATACTTCCTAATGTTGCCAAGATGCTATTCTCTGACTCAGTGAACCATGATATTTAAGACAGAGTACTTCTCTGTACTCTGTCAACTACTTACAGACCCGCTTCCTACACCTCATTCTGTACAGTCACACAATTTAGAACCTGACCAGGATAAGAAAAAGATCTAAAACCCAAAACAAATGGGAAGAGTAATGACGAAGGGAAGAAAAAGAAAAATCTTCTATAAATAAGATATAGCAGTTGAGCCACTAGGGGCTTGAGCAATGGTTTAAAAAACTGTTGTCAGCCTTCTGACATGGTGACACAGTGCTAACACCTACAAAGCTACTGCTTGCAAAGTAAGATGTTGATTAAAAAAAGCAAGCAAGATTGGGAAAAAGAAAGTCACATGATAACATGATTATATGCCGGGTAGGTTGACTACATGGTGTTATTATGTAGTCAGGGTAGGTTGGCCTGAACCACATGAGACCTTTCTTGTCTTAACCCAGTCTACGCCACTACAAAAAGCGTAACTTGGGCTAGAGAAATAGCTGAGTGGTTAAGAGCATTTGCTGCTCTTTTGGAAGACCCCAGTTTGGTTTCTAGTACTCTTGTTAGGCAGGTGACAACCACCCTGCAACTCCAGCTTCAGGGATCAAATGTCCTTTTCTGGACTCCACAGGTACCAGTATACTGATGCACATAACAAACACATAAGCACAAGGCTCCTCACTAGCAGCATGGGAGGTAGTATTTCTTCAGAAAACATTCTAAATATCAAAACCCAAACTGACATGGGCAATGTGGGTTAATGGTAAAGTACTTATACAGCTATGATCCACAGCAACACACACACACACACAACACACCCTAAACATCAAAGCCCACATATCACGTACAGTCAGGAGGAAATACATTCTGATATAGAGATAGGATTCTTGGAGTTGGCTAGATGACTCAGCAGTTAAGAGCACTGGCTGCTCTTCCATTCTTAGCACTCACACGGCAGCTCACAACTCTGTAATTCCAATAGGATCTGGTGCCTTATTCTCGACTCTGTGGACATTGTACATACATGGTGTACAAATATACATTCAGGCAAAATTCCCATATACATTACATTAAAAGACAAACAGGACTCTATGGGGAGAAGGAAGGCTCCTAAATCCCTAACTTAGGTACCCTATAAGTAAATGTATTTTCATATCATCTCAAAATTAAGTGCTATATATTATTCATGCATGTGTTACCATATGCATATACTGATGACATACTGAAAAAAGTATGACTGTAAAACAAGATAATGAATGGGAATGTTATATCCAGTAACATGTCAAGACCAAAACAGTCGTGTAGGGAAAATGTATACAATGGCCTACCCAAGTTGATAATATTTTGAGCCCAGAAACTAGGATCACAGTGAAACTGGATGGTGTTGTTGGTCACAGGAGAAGCATCACACCTTGCACGAAGAAGGTGCCGTAACCTGTATGTAATCTAGAAGAAAACAGAGAAAAAAAATTAATATATTTTTAATGCAAGTAATGTGTTAGAGAAGTTCAGCGAATTCCTAAAATAGCTACTGATATGTATGCAAAGAATCTCACTCGGGTTACAAAATCGGTCATACAAGCCAGGACTCCTGAGGCAGAGGCAGGAGGAGCTCTTGAAGTGAGCACAGTCTGGTTCTACACAGTTCCAAGACAGCAGAACTATGTAGAGACCTTGTCTCTACATAAACAGACAAGTAAACAAACAAATAGCCAAGATGGTCACCCAGAAGTTTCTGCTCAAATGTTACAATTTTGTGATATGACTCGGCTGTATTATTGCTTATTGAACTAAAAAGTATCATACAATTAAAACTGTCAGAAAACATGGTCTAAAAACAAAGTCCTGTGAGAATTTTGAGTGCTTGTGAGAAAACTCCCAGAAAACAAGAAAAGACCTTGTGACCTTAGTTTCTTCAAAATACAGATAGCAAGGCCCGGCTTATTTACCCCTTCATTCTGTGCTGTTCATTAGGCCGCCAGCCGGAGTGGTTTGCAACCAAAGTTAGTTGAATCTAGTTCTCAGATGACCCACTCACTAGTATAACAGTGTGGAATAACAGTTTATTTCAGACAGTTTGGTTTGACCAGAGCCAGGCTGATGCTGAGCAGATACAAATTTGGTTATTGGGTGTCCTTTATGAAACTCATTTATAGGGCAGGACAACTCCACTACTCCATGGGGAGGCACAGAAGGTTCTGAGCAGTTCATTGTCCATATTAACTACGATTTCTCAAGGTCTATCTCTATGCACAGTCACACACTGGGCTCAGTCTCCTGAACCTTTCAGCTGGCTGCAAGAAAAAGGCGCTCCATCCCCCTCTCTGTCTCTCACCAGAATCTTTCTCACCAGAACTGTATCACAAATATCAGTGGGTTTGGGGGCTGGGCGGGGGTGTGGGCATGTTCTGACAGGAGAGCCTACCAGTATTTGTAGTAAGATCCAGAGAAAAATAAAGCAATCTGCTTCCCAAACAATAAGCTTAGGCATGGCCTTCTTAGGATGGCTCCCAATTATAGCAGCATAATTATACAATGGGAAACAGTACTTCTGTAGCACCAGCCTGCTTGGCTAACCCCAGACAAGCTAAATTCAGGCTGTTTTTATGTTGTACATATATTTCTGTGCTAACTGCCACAGTAAGCCTCTTTCTTCCTTTCCTAGTTTGCTCCCCCTTCGCCCTGTCGCTTCATCACCATGCATGGCTCTAAGCAGCTTTCTTCTGCAACATTCTAGTGTGCAGTCTCTGGCCTCTCCTGTTTCTGTGCAGAACTGACCATCCTCCTGATCACTCCCTCCATCCTCCAGCTTTTCTGTACCCCTGATTCTGAGTCACTTGTACTCTTGTGATCACCCTCAACATCCGGAAGTTTTACTACTTCTCATTTTGTGCCACTAAAATGCAGCTCTTCAAGAGCAAAATCTGTTTTCAACTGTCCCTCAACATTTAAAATGTTGTCCAGAAGGTGGAAATATTGAGTAAGTAACTATTGAGTAAGAAAATTTCCTGCACATGATTATAGTACCTCATGCTACTATAATAAATCGACTAAAATGTATGAATGTACTCTGGAGTCTGTGTACTGTGCTAAGTTAATAGCACATAACAGGATGAACCTTCTGAACCTTTCCTGTGTTTTCCTTTTTCTTACTCTAACAATTCTGATTAGAAATCATATATGAAATGTTAACTCAACTTGTTCTGGCAAATGTCCTCATAACCTTTACCATTTTCTGAAACACAATAAATTACATTTTATTTGACTAATAATAAAAATGGAGGCTAAAGATATAGTTCTATTGGTAGACAGCTTGCCTAGTGTGCAGGAAGCTGTGGGTTAAGTCCCCAGAACCATATAAACTGGCTGCAGCGGTATGCACCTAATCTCTGCATTTCAGAGGTGGAGGCAGGAAGATTCAAAATTCAGACTACACAGTAAAGGTCAACTCTGACACAAACAAACACAGCAGTGAAAAAAAGTATACTGTAAGTATTTTTCAACATGTATTTTTATGGAATAAACTGAGCCAACTATCATGAATTATCTTACATATTTGTCTTTCACCTTACATATTTTCCTAGGAAGACAGAGTGTAATTTCAGCAGCTTGTAGTGGAACAATTTTTCTATTAAGTATCCTGTTTTGATAGTAAATTTACTCCTTTAGCCCTGCAACCATGGACTACAGACCTTTCTCCATCACCCCCTCCATCCTCCAGCTGGCTGCAGACCCTCCTCCTGAGCACTCCCTCCGCCAAGTGTACCTCATCCTGAGCACTGAGGTAGTGTAGGAGGTATACTTGGTGCTTCTCACGTCACACAGAATGCTTTCCAGGTTCACCCCACACAACTGACAGTTTGCTATAGATTTTATGAAAATACACTGAAACACGCTGAAATGTATTCCTACTTGTGACTCATTCAGTCCTGTGGGTGGGGTCTAATGAAATCAACGTGAGTAGGGCTGTGAAGAAAGCCAGTCTGCAGATTCATGTATGTGCTTGTTGTCAAGTAATACCTTTTCCTAACTTGAAACATGTAGTTCCACCTTCAACATCAAGGCTTTTACTGTATGCAAGACCCTGAACTTTATATACCACACAGCAGTCTCCAGAACAACAGGCTGAATAGCTTTTTGTTTTTTACAATGAATAGTACTGGTTGTAAACACTGAATGCCACCCGCTTTGGATATTTACCCCACGGTCAGATACTAGGGTGTTATGATAGTTCTGCTTTTACCCTTTTTGAAGAACATTATACTGTTTTTATTCACAACTATACTAGTTTACAGTCACCAGCAGTATAAAAGGGTTCCTCTGCAACACATCTCCAATTTTAAAAATGATGAAAGTTGGCTACATGACTAAAACCAACATCTCCATTCCTTTCACCCAGAATCCTCAGCTGTTAATAATTATTTGTTCTAGCACCCACTTAGCCCCTCCCATACACATTATTCTGAGAGCATGATACAGACACAAAGTCCTATATCCACTGCAGTGTAAGTGAAGCGAAGCAAATATTTAAAATAATTAACAAATTCTAAAATAAGCAAGCACCTGATTTAGGCTACTATCCAATGCAAACACTTGGCCTGGTTCCTGTGACATGCCTGAGTATTGTCTAGTCTCTGATGCAGCAAGACATTCTATATGCTCTGCACTCCTTTTTTCCCCTAAGTATTTTAAAACCAGGATGGCAGGCCCTGTTATGGACGGCATACATCAAATATATACAAATGTATACTGTAACTACACAGAGACAGCTGTCTGCCCTAATACAGAGAACCCTGTTTGTACTTAAGGATTCTCCCCAATGAACAGAACTTGGACCATGCCCTGGCTTTGTTTCTGTCTTTCTAAATATGTTCATGGAAAATGGAATAACATCACCACCTTCAGTACACTTATATTAAATCCATTTGTTTATCCAACTAATAACCCAAATCCAAGACAGTACCTTGTTTCATAATATTTGCTACTTCATTAGAGTTTGAACCTAAAATGTACCTGCACAGGCTGGTGTTTTAACACTCAGTTCCTAGCTATTTTGAAGGGTGGATCCTGGCTGGTAGAACAAAGTGCAAAGTACCTAGCCCTAGTTCTTCTGGGCTGTTGCCACTGTGGGCTGAGATCATGCTGAAACTGTAAACCAAAATAAAACTGCAATGTCTAAACTTTTGGATATTTTGTCACAGCCCTGATTATTGGCCCATGCTTCTGGGTGGCCCCCAGTCCTTGTCACATTATGTCCTTATTTATAATACTAATATCACACCATGCCAGGGAGAGGCAGATATTTTTACCTAAAATTATTTTTCCCTCTTAGTAGACCTAGTAGTCTATACTGAATGCGGATAGTATTTTCTTGTAAGAAAACAAAGAGGATGAGTGCCGGAGCTGGAGAAGTAGCTCTGTGAGTCAGGAGAGGTTGCTGCTCTTCCAGAGGACCTGGGTTCCCTTCCCAGTCAATACCCATCTGTAACTGCAGCTCCTGGCCTTGGTGCGCTCTTTTGACCTATATGGGCACTCAAAAAACATATACATAAGGGCAAGCAGCTATAATTAAAAGGAACTATAAGGCATCTTCCTTGGCTGTAACTATTTCTAAGCTAAGTTGTAAATCCCTTCCATTTAATATTGAGGTTTAATTTATACCTCAGAAGCTGAGTACCTATTTACATATTTGCTGAACAGGTAACAGAAAGGTCTAAGGTAGTATCAGGTATGGTCAAACTTGGCTCCTTGTCATGCACTAAATGTTTAGGATTTTTTTTCTGCTTTATTTATTATCTATCTAAAGTGTAAGCTGTTAGTCTTGACAACTCCTGATGTCCTTTAGATAATCCTAAAAATTAAGGCCTACCAGTACAAGAGATAAGTGAAGTCTTCCTGTTCATCTTTTCATATCTACAAGAACTTAAAATGAACTCAAGCTGTATGTATAATAAAAAAATCTAGTTACTGCTCAACATAACAAGGAATAAAAAATTTTTAACAGAAAAGGTAGCAAAAAGTTTGAGGTGGTTTTGGGGAAACTGGGGGTGGGGAAAGGTGCTGGGGAATGAATCCAAGGCCATACTACATCACAGGTCCCTGGTAATTGTGTCAGCCAGTCCTGGCTCTACAAATAGCTCAGTTTAACAATTATTATGTTTGTGTACTTATCATCTGTATCTGCTCACATATGAGCATTATAGCATATGTATGGAGGCTGAGGACAACTTGTGTTGTGATAGTTCTCTCCTATGTGGATCCTGGGAACTGAACTCAGGACATCAGGCTTGGCAGCTAGCACTTTAGCTATCTCTTCATACAAAGTAGCTTTTGACAAGCAATTCAACAAGCTATTACCTTTCTACTGAGGTTTAAATAGGTTTTAAACTTAATTTCTGTATTTTCAAGTTTTCACTCCTACAAAGAACATGGACTTTTGTCATCTATGTCTTCTGACAGACTAATCACCTTCAATCACTGAGATTCTATACTATCAAGCATTGAGCAACATCGAGTTCTGCCCTTACATCTTAGTATTTGAGTGCTTCCTTTAGATAGAATTAGTGTTCTCCCTCTTTTTCATTGTATTGATTCATTAAAAACCTAATAATAAGCTTTTTCAAAAAGTCTAAGCCAGAAGTAGTGATATGTGCCTATGATCCCAGCAGGACTGTAGCGCAAACCAGAAGAACCTACCATAGTGGTTGTAGTGGTGGTGGTGGTGGTGGGGGTGGTGGTGGAAAGAAGATGAACAAATGTGAATCAGGGAGAGAAAGGCTTTCTATGATAAAGCATCAGAAAAAGCTCCATGTTCTGAGTACTAAGGGTTAGGGATAGGGAACTGGTAGAAGAACCACAAACAAACATCAAGGAGTAATAAAAATGCCCTTGATGGCTAAAATGGGAAGGGGAGCAGAAAACTCATCCACCTCTTTTGTACTTTTCAAACCATTACCAGCAAAGAAATGCCCACTGCTTTATTTTCTTAGTTTCTATTAACATTGTTTTTCCTGCCTTCCTGTCAGGAGCCATAATGGGACAAGCTAATAACCAGCAGGTGATCATCCTGAAATGGCCTGCCCTGGATTATTATATAATCTGTGAGAGGTGCGCCCTTATTCAGCAAGGCTGTTAAGAGATTCATTTTAGGAGAGATTTCTGCGATTAATATGCTTTTACTATTATTATTAAACATACATAACAATCACTAAGTAATAGCACACCCCTTTGAAGCAGATCTCTGCAGATCCACTAAGATGTATTGTCTTGCAGTGATGCTATATAGACAAATAAATGACTTAAGTCTTAATGATGATCCTATAAGAATTCCTAAAATTATATCAAATTATTATTAAGTTCTTTTATCACGGGACTGCTATTAGGTCCCTGACAGTCAAAACTGTGATGAGAATTCTGCCAGTCTCCCAAGTGTCACCACTTAATTGCTCTTAGACAGTAACCAGACTTTCTCCTACTCAGAGCACATTCCAAGAGGTTGTAAAACAATTAAGTGAAGGTCATAAAAAGGGAACTAAGGATTTATTACAGGTGCTGGGACAGAAGAAAAAATATTGACTGGGTTTATCTATACAAAACTTCACTAATAACTCAGTTATGGTTTTAAGCCTCCAGTGAACCTGTGGAGCTGAGACAGGTGATAGATGTTTAGCCAGATAATTACTCCTAGTGGATATACATGTAAACATTCTGTTGTAAACTTCTATTTCAATTTATGAATTGATTTTTTTTGTGTGAACTTGTGATGAACTTTGTAACATAATCATGTATTCTGAAAGATGTCTAAGTACTGAGGACAAAGAGAAGAACTCCGCTTTCTACAACCTAGTAATAAATGCTGTAACTGTAAGTTATAAGTGTCTTCTTCCTGCAACTTCTGACTTGCAGGTTGAAAGTTAGAGCCATGCAGTTCCTGCTGAGATAGTACAAAGGCTATTTACTTAATCCTTTGCTGTTTTTAGGAAGAGGTGCTAAGTGCCAGAAACTGAAGTTTCTGGCCTCAGAGGATCACAGAAGGCAGGTCAGCCACAGTAGCATAGTAACTTAGATAAGTAAACCTTTTATTATACAGCAACCCTATATATCTCATAAGACAAAGTCTTACCCTCGAATCTCATAAGACCAAGTCTTAGCCTCTGATGATGCTCTTCCCCCTCTGCTGCCTTAAGAAACACCAAGAAGAAAAAAGAATCACCCCTACCCTGGGGCTGCCCCCCCCCCCCTTTTTAAATAACCCACAGATTCAAGGTTCAACAGATGACAGAGAAATTCTAAGCTTAGTAATGTTTAAAAATTTCAAAATATTATTTTATAAGATTTGACTTCTAAATAGATTTTCTCACTTCATGGGACTTAGCCGGTTTCTTTCTCTTTGTCTGGTTATGAAAAAGAGGAATTAACTAAATTAGAAGACATAAAATTAACAAGAAAGGCTAGCTCACACTAAAATTCTTCTACATGGTCAAAAATAATTAAGCAAAGAGGAATAATTTCCTCTCAATTGGGAGGAAAAGTTTGCAAGGGGGGGGGGAGGAGGGAAGAGAGAGAGAAAGAAAGAGAGGGGGAGGGAGAACAAGCAAATAACAGATATTTTCATAATGATAAAGACATCCAACAGGAACGAAGAGATGGCTCATCAGTTAAAAACACTTGCTGCTCTTTCAGAAGACCATTTAGCACACATGTTGGGTGGCTCACATAGCCTAGAACTCTAGTTCCATGGGATCTGATGCCATGAAACCTGCACAAGTGTGCATATACCTACACAGATACAATTTTTAAAAAAAAAATCTTTAAAAACTGTCCAATAGGTCTAAATGAACAAGTGCTTAACAACATACACCAACAAGCTAAATGCAAATTAAAACCACAAGGAGTCAGTTCGTCATGCTTGCAACTACAGCTGCTAGTTAAACAGTGATCACAGTAAATGCTGGTGAGGGTTGGAGATTGGTGATAATGTAAACTGGTTTAGTCATCATGGAAAACAGTATGGAGGTTCTTCAAACAAGTAAAACTAGTACTATATGCCCTAGAAGCCCTTTAATTGAATATATTCCCAAAGAACTAAAATACATGACAGAAATGTCTGGACTCCCATGTCTATTGTAATTTTCATGAGGTAAAGTGCCAGGAGCCATGAAGGAGAAGCTAAAACATAGCAGGTGATCTTTCTGAGATGGTCCTGCCATGGACTGCAATGAGAACTGTGTTCAAATTAACTTATTCTGAGATTGTAGGAAGCCGTCTACAACTTAGAGCATATTTCAAGAGGTTGTAAAACCATTATCCAAAGGTCATAAAAAGGGAACTAACAATTTACTATAGGTGGAAGAACAAAGATAAAATATTGACTGTGTTTATGTTCACTAATACCTTAGTCACAAAAATTAAGGTTTTTAACTTTCCATGAACCTGTAGAGCTAATGAGAGATGATGAATGACTAGCCAGATAATTACTCTTAATGGATATACATGTAAACATTCTCTGTTGTAAATTTCTTATTCAATTTATAACTTGAATTTATGTGTAAACTTGTGGTGAACTTTCTACCATGTGATCATGTATTCTGAAAGATGTATAAGTCAGAGGACAAAGAGAGAGGGAGAACGTTTAAAGCAGAACTCAAGAAGAATCTTTTAGAGATAAGAACTTTTTAGAAAAGAACTTTCTTAGAAAACATTTAGAGAGAGCTTAGAAGTAAAGGCATTGAGTGTAAGGACATTCATTATTGTGACATCAGAGGTGGGGGAAGAGCAGGATTAGAAGAAGATAGCAGAGAAAACTTTTTAGAGAGAACTTTTTGTAGAAACTTTTTGGAAAACTGAAGAACTTAGAAATAAAGGCTAAAACCACTTTTCGAAGTGTCCCTCTTTCTTCATTTGACTTCAACTAGCAGGCAGGAAGTTAGAGTCACACAGTTCCTGCAGAGATAGAGCAAAGGCTACTTTACACCTTTTACTAGGAGGTGCTAAACACCAGAGACTGCAGTTTTCTGGCCTCAAAGGAACACAGGCAGGTCAGTAGTAAAATAGCTTAGACTTAAGATAGGTAAATGTTTTATTATTAAACAGCAACCTTAAATATCGTGCCCTAACAATACTCTTCCCCTCTCCTTATCTTTAAGAGAGAACCAAGAAACAAAGTAGTGCTGGGTATGGTTCCCAGCAGTAAAGACAGAAAAAGAACTTATAAGTACACAGACTGATGGATATATACATATCTATAGATCTTCACGTATCCACTGATGGACAGTGATAGATATTTATACAGATCTATGTACCTTAATACACCATCAATCTCATATACAATAGAATGTTTGATATTTAGAAAAAAAACCCTTAACATTTGTGACAAGAATACAACTCTAGGTTATGCTATGCTTAGTGACATCACTGTAACTGAAATAGCATAAGACATTAACTGCTTTATTATCTCATGTCACATCTCAAAAAACAAAATTCAAATGTGTAGAAACAGAGCACCAGGCAGAAAGAAGCAGATAATGTTGAAATTAGTCAATGACTGATTTAACAAATAAATGGGTATATATAGTATAAAGATTATTTATTCTTGAAGCAGTAAAAATAACTAAATCACTGTTAATCATTAAAGAAATGTACAATAAAACAATTTGTAATTAGGAATAATTTTTAAAATGCTTATAAGTCAGCATCCAGCCATACTTTGAGACTTGCCTTAAATATTTATATTTTTAAAATGTAAAGCAGTATTATTAATTTAACTAAGTAAACCATATATGACACATGGGTGCTATTTCTGTCACTTGACTGTATAGAGTATATGACAAAGGATGTGGGGCTCTCAACACTTCAGAATAGATGGATAGATCTGCTCACCTTCAAAGCCACACTCTTCTATAAACACAGTTGAGACCAACAACAAGCAGCCCTGGACACTTGATGGAGACAGAGTTTGGCAGGACAGACAGAGATCCTACATGCTCCGGGTATAGTGGCAATATTTCAGTAAGTATACAAAATCCTAAACCACCCTTGTGAGATGCTGTTTGTTCTCCAGTAGCATGTGCCGCAGCGTGAAACTGACAGATGATCAGACTCAAAGGTGAGGCGTGGTTATAGCTCTTTAAAGGATGGTGTTAGACATGCTATTTATCACAGTTGTCTCATCAATTTGTCCAATGAAATGGCTAGCTAGGAACACTTAACAATGATGTAAATATTCAACATGGAAAATGCTTAAAATTAGATGAGGCAGGGTGTTAAGTGATAGTAATGTTTACTATCGATATTTATTATTATATTGGGCTCATTTGCCACAGAGTGAAAAAAAAGATAAATATGAGTGACAAAAGACTAAAATTGACGTTATATCAAAATCATTTCAAGTAAAAACATTTGGCAGGGGAATCTCTGAGAGTTGGAGGCTAGACTGATCTACAAAGTGGGTCCCAGGACAGTCAGGGTGATTATATAGAGTAGCCCTGTCTGGAGGCTTGGGAAACCAACACAAAACAAAAAAAAAGCAATTAAGAACGAATACGTACTCTATCTCTGTGTTTTGTTTTGCTGTTGTTGGGGGGGGTGGGGGTGGTGTCTGTCTGTGTAGCCCTTGTAAGTCTGGAACTCACTATGTAGACCAGTGGCCTGCCTCAACCTCCCCAGTGCTGGGATTAAGACAGGTACCACCACACCCAGATTTTTTTCTTTTTCATGGTGCCTTGCTAAGTTACCCAGGCTGACCTTGAACCAGGAAAGTGCTCTCCTTGAGTAGCAGGAATTCAAGGTGTGCAGGCTTATTTCTGAATACGAAGCACTCAACTCCTGCCTCACTATGCATGCTACAGACTATTAAACCCTGGATCCCATCTTACCAGCCGCTTGCTGTATAGCAAGGCTGTGCTGCTGCCACTGGAAACAGCCCATTTAGAAAAATGCATGACGTGCTCTAACTGCTTAGAAAGCCCAGCCACTTCCTGCTGTTGCTGCATAAGTTTCATTCGATGGTCCTTTGCAAGACTCTGAAAAGAAAATAATTTCAGAATTAGTCTCTGTACTTTGTATTCATTTCCATGATTATTTTCAGATAATCAACTCACAATAAGAACCGGTCTGTATTCAACTGACAGTAATTGAAAATGATTGTAAGCAGTTTCCTTCATAGTACAAAGGCTCCCTCTGAGTGTAATCAACGTGCAGCCTTGGTGTTTTCTCCACCTTTTGCCTGTAAGCCTGGTTTATATAGGTCTCAGAGTATGACTCTTGCCAAATTAAACAAAAACAGACATAGGTTAGCTATAATAATCTAAGTGTTAAATTCAAAATACCTAAAACAGATATATCATCCAGTTATCTACTGAAATTACCAGTTGGTTTTAACCAATACATAGTACCACATCTTACAGAGTGCAAATAGCTGAATCATGCCCAGTGGTAGTTGAAACTTATCTTGTATTTGGTATTAAAAAGAAATCAAGTTGTTTGTCTTGAGAGTTACTAGAGAAGCCACTAGATAAGTACTACTGTGAATGCATTCCCATAGCAACTATATAAAACTAAACTATAGATTCAATGCCAACATGGCAACCCTGCCACAATGGGTTACAATATAGACTTTCTCCACAGAAAATGCATACTTAGGAAACACAGCGATCAAAAATGGAAGGCACCATATTGAGTTATTTAACAGTCTTTATTGAACAAACACACACACACACAAACCTCATCCATAATGGAGGTGAGAAGGACAAAAAGATACTAGGGCTTTCTATTAACACAGATGATTAGAAAAACAGAACGGAGCTCTCCCTGTGTGCCCTGGTCAGCTGTCTGGACAATGCACGAAGTCAATGGCTTTGACAGATCTACTTTAAGTGTGACTCAGAAGATAATTTATTTAACAGCTGCACTGACCTCGGCAAAACTACAGTGTGCCTTTGGAGTGGAAAGAACTTTTTGAAAACTTCTAAGAGGATTGGAAATAGAGAATGAGAAGTTCTGGTGCCTTGGTTTTCCAAGGTAGCAAGCAAACTGGCTCCATTTGTCTGTCTCAAAAGTGACTCGTGAACCACAAGAATGATGATTTGAGGCATATCCAAAAAATACTATGACATTTTCAGGTTGAAGTTAGTCAAAACTAATTCTGACGGCTGAGTACACGGTCATAGATTCATTCTGGAGTCTTATCCTCATTTTTCAACTCTTCATGTGAATGAAGCCAAAGCAGTAAACTATGTTATATAGAAAACCGAAATCATCAAATTCTGCTTAAATGTGCCCATGTTTAAAGCAACTACTACAAAACCTTGAAAATACAGATACCATGACTGAGCACTGATTCCTTTCATCCAAAGTACTTTCTCAACTAAGTAACTAACTTCATAACAGCAGAATTATAAATAGCCATTTTTTTCCTAGCTGGGATAGGACTCTCTCATAGAGATCTTATCAACTGATTAATTATGAATTAAAGATGAACTAAATTTTTTTTTCCTGGCTGTCTCTACTTCACGTCTTCCCATATTGGCACTTTCTTTCTGCTCTTATTCTCAACAGATTCTGGTCTATAAATTCTTTCTCACCAACATACTGAAGGAATAACTAAATAGTATACAGTAAGTTCACGTACCATGTATACTATAGCCCCATATTATTGCTGGTCAAACATCTGCTGTTGCCTTTGATGAATTTAAGAAAGACAAGCAAGCTGGCATATGGTGGCTCATGCCTTTAACCCCAACACTTAGGAGGCAGAAGCAAGTAAACCTCTATGAGTTTGAAGCCAGCTTGGTCTACGAAGTGAAAAAGAAAAAGAAAAGAAAAACAGAGTAGAAAAAGATGATCAAGATAGTACATCTTTTATTGTTTCACAAATAATTCTAAACAACTCTCCTGCCTTGAGCATATACTCTGTAAGTGCTGCTTTTAGAACTGCGGCTATATCTAAAATAAAGCTGGGCATGGTGGCCTAGGCCTGGAACCCATCATTCAGAAGGCTATGGCAGGAGGATTTTGAGTAATAGGTCAGCATGGGCTAAACAGGGAAAAAATGTTAGCAAAACAAAGAGTTTATAATATTGAGGGTAAGAAATACATTATATGTATCTATTTTATTGTTCTTGCTGATTTGAGTCAGAAAAGGTCTCAGTTTGGAGCCCTGGTTAGCCTGCATCCCATTATATACACCAGGCCAGTCTTGAACTCACAGAAATTCCACCTGCCCCTGCCTCCTTGATGCTGGGATTATAGGCATAAGTCACTATACCTATTTTACCTAATCTCTCAGAAGGCTAATTAAATGCCATGCATTACTAATAATGAGCTGTACTGAATATTTTGTTTGGTACTTCTATCATTGTGCAAGCATCATAGAGTGTATCTCCATCAACAAAGACAGATGGCCATGAGATAACATAGTATATAATCTTAAAAGATCACTATTATAGTTTGCTATTGACAGGAACATCACTATATGTTGCAAGAATCTATTTAAAACCTATATATTGCAAACAGTGGATGTGGTTATTTAAATAGAAATGGCCCTCACAGACTCATGTGTGTAAATGGCACTTTAGGAGGTGAGGTGCGGCCTTGGTGGGGGAACTGTGTCACTGGAGGCCTGCTCTGAGGTCTTGGAAGCTTGAGTCTCACCGGCGTGGCACATATTCTGCCTGTGGATCAAGGCGTAGAACTCTCAGTTCCTTCTCCAGCATCATGTCTGTTGGCACACTGACTAGCACGTTTCTCTGCCATGATGAAAATGGACTAAAACTGTGAAACTGTATGCCAGCCCCAGTAAAATGTCTCCTTCATGAGAGTAGCTCTACACAGCAATAAAACCATAACTAAGTGTGCATATTTTTCTAGAAAATTCTGTATCCCCTTGATGATACAATAATAGCTGTTACTTCAGTGAATATCTAACTATGAACGACACTCAACAGAGCTTCGCAGTAAGGCAATGCTGTAGAGTAAATGTGAGGATTAAGACACTCTTAGTGTATGACAGGGCTATAGGCAGGGAGCCACAAGGCGGCATCTGGCAGAAGAAAGCATGTTGAATCACAGACCCTTACCACTGCCCGACTCACCTCAAGCTGGTGCAGCAGAGCTTTCCCTTTTTTGTTTATCTCCACCATTAATGTGAAGATGGCAACTTTAATATCCTGTTCCACCTGCTTTTGGTTTTGGTTGACTTCAATTATCCTGAAAATGAAATGAAAGAGAGAAAATATCTAAAATTAAACCAAAATGTTTAGTCTTAAAAAGCTCTATTTCCAAGTCCTATTGACTTGGAGACAGAAGACATTAGAAACCATAATTCAGTTAACAAAACATGGACAGTGGGTATATTTTAAAGAACATGGTTTTAAAAAATATGCCACACAGCAGTATGCGGGCCTAAAAAAATAGGACCTGGGAGTAGACTGCAACTAGAATTTATAGTCAAGACAAAACAATTATGACTGGGAACAAGTTTGGCTATATAACTGTGATATTCTGATCTCAGGTGTCTATTTTTTTTAAGCTTTATTTATTTTATGTATTTGAGTACACTGTCACTGTCTTCAGACACACCAGAAGAGGGCATCGGATCCCATTACAGATGGTTGTGAGCCACTGTGTGGTTGCTAGGAATTTAACTCAGGACCTCTAGAAGAGCAGTCAGTGCTCTTAACTGCTGAGCCATCTCTCCAGCTCCCAATCTCAGGTGTCTAAATTGGCAATTTTCACCATATTGAAACACAGAAGCAAAAGACAACAAAATTAGTTTACGTTTCTCAATGGTTCAGAGGCTAAAGTTCTTTTTACACTAGCATGAGGACCAGAGTCCACATCCCTGGGATCCACACAGATGCAGGGTAGCTGTGGAAACCAACCTGTAATTCCAGCCTGAGAAAGTGAAGACAGAATCCCCAAAGTGAACTGCTTAGCAACACTATATACATATATCAGTCAGCTCTTTTAACTAAGAGAATCTGCCTCAATAAATAATGTGTAAGAGCAACAAGGATGACCCCTGATATTAACCTTAGGCCTCCACACACATGTACACATGCACATGTATACCAGCATACATCAGATGCCATACACATGCAAACACACATATAAATGCACACCCCCACACATAAAAATGGAGGGTGGTGGGTAGGTACAGTGATTATTTTAGTCTTCTGGTTTTCTTTTAAAACACTAAAATATTCTAAGCTATGTTTTTGCTTTAACCCCAGGTGTGGGGATAAGGGGCTGCTTCAGTTGTCCACAGCAGCTGATTATGATCTGCCTCGTGCTCTAGCAGAAAGAAGCATGCTGTGTCAGCTGTGACTGCATAACATTTGGAATTCTGGGAACTTTTCAGAGGGTATATAAGTGCTAGAGCCCCCATAGGGTGTGGGTGGTTGTTGAGTGTTTAGGGAGGTTGGATGTCTTTTGTTAGCAGCCATACTCAAGAGACAAAAGGAAATAAGAGCCAAGTAGCTGAAAAGGAGAAAAAGATTTAACTTCAACATTAATTAAAATATGATTAGAAGAGATTTACTAATAAGCTTACTCAGAAAATGTTGAGGCACAAGAGTTTTAGCACCCACATATCACTAGGAAAACCAGGAATGCTAGTCATGTATGGGGTATCTCCTCAAAGAAAGAAATAACTTTCCCAGAAGGCTGGGAGTGGATAGTCAATGACTTTTTGTTCTCTGTAAAGGTAGACTTCACCCAAATGCCCCAGAACATTATCCCAGATTCTTCCTCCCCACACCTTTTATCTTTAGCTCCCAATTAATAGAACCCCTGCCAGGAGCCATCAAGGAGAAGCTAAAACCTAGCAGGTGATTTTCCCCAACATGGTTTCACCATGGACTGTAAAGTTAATGATGGATTTGCTTCATTAGGCAAGGCTGAGAAGATTACATTTGAGGAAAGATTCTTGGTATTAATATGCTTTTCCTGTTATTATTAAATATATATAACAATCACTATGTATTAGCCCAGCCCTTTGAGCAGATTTCTGCAGAATTACTAAGATGGACTATCTTGAGTGATGCTACATAGACAAACATGATTTCTTAATTCTTAATGATGATCCTATAAGAATTCCTAAACTTTTTTAAGTAATGTTTAAGACCTTTTTAATAGGACTGCTATTAAGTCCTTTCTGATGTTAAAACTTCAATGAGAACTCTGACAGTCTTCAAGTGTCAATCAAGTGTTAACTGCTTCTGAAACAACAAGCAGGTGTTTACAACTTAGAGCACATTCTAAGAGGTTGTAAAGCCATTAACCAAAGGTCATAAAAGGGGAATTTAGGATTTACTATAGGTGCAAGGACAGAAGACAACATATTGACTGGATTTATCTATATGAAACTTCACTAATACCTTAGTCACAAAATTTATGGGTTTAATTTTCAATGAACCTGTTGAGCTAGTAACAGATAAAGGATGTTTAGCCGGATTAATTATTCTTAATGGCTATGCATGTAAACATTCTCTGTTGCAAACTTCTTATTCAATTTATGACTTGAATCTATGTGTAAACTTGTGGTAAACTTTTTACCATGTTATTATGTATCCTGAATTATGTATAAGTGCAGAGGACAAAGAGAACAGAGACTCCCTTTTTACTTGGAAAATCTTTTAGAGAGAACCTTTTAGAGAAGACCTTTCTTAGCATTCATAGAAAAGTTTTTAAAGAGAACTTAGAAATTAAAGGCTAAAATCACTTTTTAAAGTGCCCCTTTTCTTCCTGCAATTCCAACTAGCAGGCAGGGTGTTGGATCAGCAGAGTCCCTGGGGAAATGGAGAGAAGGGACTTCACCTAATCCCCAGCTTTAGGCTTACCACAGGTGCCAATCCTAAGTCAGAGGCTTTTAACCCTTACAAAGAGCAAAGTTTTTAGGACTTTGTAGAAGTTATCAACAAGCATTCAGGATAGTTAGAGAGCTAGAACATCTGAAGACTATCAATCTCTAACGCTACACTTGCATCTGACTCTGTGTCTCCCTTCAACCCATTTCAGACAGGGAGGTTTCTGGCAGAAGCCATCCTTAGGAGAGATGTTACATGTATTTTATGGCCTGCTAACCTCTATGCTACCTTGGCAGGAGACACCACCGATTCTAGGCCTTTTAGCTACAGAACCCATTTCAAGGTCACATGTACTTTTGCAAAGCAGTTGCTATATTGCCATACCTTATGCTTTATTGTGCAGCTGCAATTGGAATGATGGTTGCCTGGAAACTTTTTCCCAAATTCAATTGTGTTTAAATATGCTTGCAATAATCTGCCTCGCACCAGACTCTTTAGAAGTCTGATAAAGTTTGATGAAGTCAAACTGAACTGAATTCTCATTCTCACATATTTGCAGTTGGTTTCCCTGCCTGTTGTGACACTTGCCCATACCTGATCAAGAAATATTAAATTACATAGAAATAAATTAAGCTGAGGGGCTCTCCCCCAGTGTTATTCAATGACTTTAAGACAGACAGCTTACTATCTCATTTCCTCTAGACAATACAGGAGAGTAAAGAAAACAGAACTGTACTCCCGACTTAATTAGAATTTAAGTTTGCTGAAGTTGTGCTTTTATAAAAACCACTCATTAGGGCTGCTTGTTCGTTAAAAGTCCTTCCTGTTGGTATCAGGAACAGGCTTGGCAGATTGCTTCCAAACCCATCGGTGGTAACACCCATTGGTGACAGTGACCCACACGTCTGCTGCCATGGCAATCTCATACATTCCCAGAGTCTACATCCCACCCTTACCTGTGAGCGATTACATTACAGCCTAAATAAAAGGCAGACCCTTCCTGACCTTCGCACCCTTTTTTTTTTTTCCTTTCTCTGTTCTCCTTTGTCTCTGTCTCCTCCAGCCCCCAATAAACCTCTGTCAAGTGGCACTGCATTAGCCTGTCTGGTCTGTCTAGACTTGAGCCGTGATTCCAACATAACACTGCCTGCCTCCTCCTAGGAGTGGCACTTGTCAAACTGCCTTGAAGACACAGACCTTGTGGACGGATGCTCTTTTAAGAAAACGGAGCTGTGCTTCTCTGTCTCGAAACTCACACAACTGTACATAAGATTAGAAAGTTTCTAGCTAGTCAGAACTAGACCCCTCTTAAGCACTAGCTGGGAGCCCAGTTGTGTGCTAATAACAGTTTTTCTTTTTCATGAGTGCCTAGTGGAATCCTTTGTTGGCTTGAACTACTTTTATGTTTTATGAAACAAGTATTTTAAGAGAAACATGGAGATGAAATGGATAGAAAGAGAACGGAGCCTCATATCCAATACACTGGAACAGCTGACACAGGAGGTACTGGTGTCTACACACCCGGTTCTACATAACTAAACACAACTTCATTTTTCTTGCCTGCCCCTCCTACAGCCACTCTAAACTTTAAAGTCACAGTTGAAGAGATTGTACTCTGTTATAACTTCAAGATAATTGTTTGAAATCAATATTGCTTCAGAATTAAGGAAAGCAGGTATGGGTACAAAACAACCACTTTTTAAAAAGCTGACTCACCTTCAGTGGTACAACAGAATGAGTAAGGGAAACACTGCCTGTTTTTAAAGCAAAATAATATCAAACTTAGTAGCATAATTTTCATCCTTCTGCAATCAGGTAGGCTGCAGAGAAATAGGGGGTTGCAGATATATTTCAGCGCTAATGCCTCAAATGCAAGAGGATTTCTTAGAAACGAAAGGAAAGGACAATTAGCACCAACCTAAAGATTCTTTAATACCACAATTTAAAGACCAAAACCACATACACAGCAATGTTATTTTGTTTAAGGAAGAAAGTGGCCCATATTTATAAACCCAGTGTTTGTGAGGTATACGAAGCATCAGAAACAAAAGGTCAGCACTGGCTACATAGCAAGTTTAAGGCCAGCCTTAGCTACACGTGACACTGTCTCAAAAAGTACAATGAAAACGCAAATATGACTATCAAAAAACAAAGCCAGAGGCCCGGTCTGCTGCCACTATGATGAACAAGTAAATGGTAGAGATGGGACAGAAACAAAGCAGAGTGGTTTGTGCACTATGAAGAGAGGCGGAACTGGAGATGCAAGGTTTGAACCTGATTTGAGATTTCTGTGGCCATGGTGATGTCTGGGTCTACTTTGCCATTACAGGCTATGTCTGGGTCCGTGTTGATGTCTGTGGCTGTGTTACCACCAAGGCCATTGAGATGGCTGTTAGTGGCCTAGGCTAGGTGTGGGAGAGCTGGCAGGCAGAGCACCTCAAATACTACCCAGGCCCAGATCCAGGGCTTTGAGCTGGCCCATCCTAACATATACCCCATTGTGAACTGTTGGGGGAGTCCTGCTGAGGATCCGGTATTGATGGCATACATAGCAGAATCCAGAGGGCTGGAAACAATGACTCACTCACTCTAATGAACATCTTCAAGGAAAGCTGTTTGGATAGAAGGGTATACGTATGACACACTATGGCACACTGAAGATTTTGGCACACATGGTAAGATTTTTTTTTTAGCTTTAATTTTAATGTTTAATATTCTTTTGTGGAGGAGGGTGAATATGGAAGGACTGGAAAATAAGTGGATTGGAGTGGATGGTGTGAAATTAAGAATCAAAAATATTATGAAAAAAGGAAAAGTAAAAACAAATTTAGAGAATTCATAGTATCTGATTTTAAGATTTCTTATAAAAGCTACTATGACCCTGAAAGTGGAAAATGTCAAATGAAACAGAATAAAGCAATCCTACTCCCCCAAAATAACCACAATGGAACACAGTCCAGAACCTAGAATCATTCTATACTTCTGCAGTTAACTGAAGTTCTACAGAAATACTAAGGCTGGTGCTTTGAACAAATTATATTAGAAGAAATAGACATCTTTATGCTAAAAAAAGAGAAGTAAACCTTGCTATACCGCATGCACAGTAGAGAAATCCACAGAGTAGCTCTCATAGCAGACAGATGTTTTAATTGGAAAGCGTCCCACAACTGCTACCTTTGACCATCACAGTCACTCGACTTTTCAACTACTCAGAATCACAATTTGAAGTTAATTATTCTACTTAGCAAAAATACTATATTCTGATTAGAATATAATGAAAGAAAATTATACTTTGTTAATTAGAGTTTTTATACAAATGAGAAGGGTTAAAAGCAGCAAGAGGCTGTAGCAGTTGCTGCTCTTGTAGGGGGCCTAGGTTCATTTCTCTGTACCCACGTCAGACACCTTCTGGAATATATTTCCAGGGATTCAAAACTCTCTCCTGGACTCTGGAAGCAATGCATGTATATGTACATACACAAACAACATACAAATAAATGAAAAATAAAAATAAATAGCACAATCTGGTTATAATAAAAATGAAAATATATGAACACGATGTAACAGAATAAATATATGACAATGACACAATCCATAATAATTATACTAATACTAGAATATTGAAAAATGGCTAGACTACATTTAAGATTTTAGGTAAGAATTTATTCTCAGCTAACAGAAGTATACCTATAATAACAACAATAACAACCACCACCACAAAAAAAAGCATCAGGTGTGGTGATACATGCCCTTAAATGTAGTACTGGGGAGGCAGAAGCAAGTGGATCTCTGTGAATTCAAGGCCAACTTGGTCTACATAGTGGGTACCAGAACAGCCAGGACTCTACAGCGAGGCCCTATCTTAAAATAAAAAATCCCACAAAATTTTCAAAACAAAACAAAATAAAACAAAATCCTGAATCTCCTAGCTGTTTCAAGAAAGAGTAATAGACTATAATGATCAGCTATGCCACAGAAGCTGACAAAAATTTTCCCAGTGAACAATAAATAGTGAGATACACAGAGCAGTCTCTCTTACTCAAGTCTTTCTACTCAGTACTTCCTCACCTGTAGACAGTAGCAGTTATTTTCATGCAAAAAACAACACAAGAAAGAACATGGTGTGCTTGGTGTGCTAAGGTGGTATGTGAAAGTCAGCAAGTGCCCTGGTGGGAACTGCTTCTCGGGACATCTGACTTCCTTTATGGAGCACAAGCCCTAACAAGTAGTATCTAGAAACAGACAAGGAATAAAACTGCTGTGTAATAATTTTCTTGAGATTGAAATATTTCATACTACAAGGAAGTTAAGCAGGAAGGCCAACAACTTAAGACAGCTTCAGGAAGTCCCTAAAACTGGCCAGGTTCACTAGGTCTCTTCCTGACAGTAGCATTAAAAGCTTACAGTCCCCTCAGATCAACTGGAGTTGAGCTAAGCTGCCAAGACAACTCTCAGTGGCTGAGGTGCAAAGAACACTTTGAGACCAGACAGCTGCCTGGAAGAAGCAAACTCGGGCCTACCTGCCTGGCCTATAAGAGGTTTAGATTAACTCAGGAACCTGGAAAGGACACTCTCCAACATGCTGAGTTGCCTCAGGGTATTCGGTGTGCTCCAGGTTCCCAGCTTGGTGAGCTGTCACCCATTCTAAGGTGGGCTTTGGTGATGCAGCTGTCTGTAAGTCTTTTCTGCTCCTAGAACTCCTCACCCATATTTCTGTAAGTAACCCAATAAAAGTCATTGGCTCACCAAATTGGATGTTTGTGGTTCTTCTCGCTCCATCTCCTGTCCACCCCAAATTCATGATCTTTTCTTATTGTTGCAGATATGTGTATACATACAAATATGTATACATATCACGTATGTTTATATATGTATCTATCTATCTATCTATCTATCTATCTATCTATCTATCTTATTTATACATTGTGTGTGTGTCTGTGCATTGAGTCCCCTATCTGGATGTGTATTGTGTCTTCTCCTCAGGAAACGGTACATCCAAGTTTAGTAACACCCAGTATCTGTGTTTTCCAAAACCTCCACCTATATGACTAAAGAATTAGAGCCTAGGGAGGCATCTCAAATATTAACGAACTTAAAAATAGCAATTAAGTACATAACCTAGTGTTTAAAAACTTACATTACTGGTAAAGCTGTCTTTTTCTCAAGCTTGAAAAAAATTTAAATTAGAAAACACCATTTGATTATAAATATATACCAGATAAATGAGCTATTATTGTTACACATTTTCATTTTACTAGTAAAAAAACTGCTTCACAACCCAGAGTTTCTGAAAAAGCCTTACTAACCATGTGTTCATAATCAAAAAGCTTACCAGATACTCCACAGTAGGTTAAGAAAAGGTAACCTAGAAATGTATACATCTACTACACGTCAAAATGTATAGTATCATAAATGTACTTACCTATTTTGAATCTGATTTCCAGTATACTTTATATATTTTGTTTTTTCCATCAGTTTGGTGATTAGAGTATCTATGATCACTTTTTGATTCTGAAAAGCTTCCTCTATAAATTGGTATCTGAAGAAATAATAAGCAAATAACTTCATACAAATATCTGTACAAAGAAAGTTCAAAAGTTAAAAAACAAACAAAAAATAATATAGAGAGAGGCTGTGGGGGCTAGAGAGATGGTCCTGGTTAAGACAGCTTTCAGAGGCTGCCCTTAACCATCTGTATCTCCAATTCCAGGGGATCAGATGCTCTAGTCTAGTCTCTTGGAGTACCTGAATCCATACGCACATACATACAAAGACACACACATAAATAGGTGATTCTAAAGAAAGAGAAATAATAGAAAAGGTATAAAAAATGACCTTGGAAAATATAGAATGTGAGCTGGCAAGATGGCCGCAATGGGTAAAGATGCTTATTGTCAAGTCTAATTTTGATTCCTGGGACCCTTATGGCAGGAGAGAGTCCCCACAACGTCCTCTGACCTCTGCACATAATGTAGGCATGCAAGTACATACATGGGCTCAGAAAGTCTTAAAAAGGCAGGTATTCTCATTTGCTCAAATTTGTTATGGTGTTGAAAACCAGTACTAAACACTAAAAATGTTACAAAGTAAAAGTTTATTTTATGGCTGAGCCAAACTCCCAGTCTCCTTGGAAGTAGGAGAGAGAAGTGGCCCTGACCAAAGCAGGGGAGCCTTTTATAGCTGGGCTCTGACCTTTGACTACAAAGTCAAGTTTTTGCACTTCATAATTTAGTTAGCTACTTATGCTTACAGGAAAAGTTGTGGTTTTATGACCAATCAGTTCTACGAACATACCATGAAACAATGGAAACAATTTGCAATGTGCAAATGACAAGATTATAGAGGAAGAACAAGTTAAAAAACAAAACAAGTTGACCTTTAAGCTTGATATATGATTAGAGAAAAACACCATAGGGAATAATATAGAAATAATCAAATTATTGTAACACTGTTAACTAAAAAGGAAGAAAAATGGAGTCAGCTGGTCATTAACAAAATTATTATTCAACAAAAAGTCTTTAGATACTCTTTTATTTCAAGAGTGTATTAACCAACACTCATTACACAGATGTAGCAAAAAGAGGTCAAAGATTTAAAGTAAATTTGTTAATAGGTTAACTATTTTGGGGCTTCAGAACCATAGAAGTTTGCTGAGGATAAACACTCTCAAGATCAGAAACAGTAAGAAGCTTTGTTGTATAACAAGCCACAGAATTATTCTTTTGGATAAATGGGGTAAGGCATTTGATATTGTACCTTTTGATTAAAGCCTGGGGTGACCTAAAATAAGACACAGCATTTAGCAGTTGTTATCAACCAGGAAGTCAAGAATTCTATACCCAAGGAACATATTCTTAATGTTAAATGGAGCTGAAAAGTGGGTGTGGTGGTACATTCCTTTAAATTCAGTGCCAGGGAGGCTGGCAGGTACATCTCTATGAGTTCAAAGTCAGCCTGGTCTATGTAGTGAGTTACAGGATAGCTAAAACTATATAATAAGGACCTTATCTCAAAAATAAAAATAAAAATAAAAAACCAGCAAAGGTGAAAAATATTTCACCTGGGGGCCTCTATCTCTGATATAGCCTAAGTAAGAATAACTAAAATCACAGGCAGAAGCAAAGTTAAAAGAGTTTTGGTGTCTAGAAGATGCATATATGCCATACACAAAGGTTGTCTTCTAATAAGGTTCATGCCTGATCCAGGAAGAAGATAAGTACAATATGAGGATAGGTTATAACATCTAGTGTAGTCAGGGCCAGTGAGATGGTTCAGCAGACAAAAGCACTTACTATGCAAACCTCACAGCTTGGGTTTGACTCCTAAACACACACCCCAAAGACAGACACATATGGGAACACACTAACAATAAACTTAATTTTTAAAAGCCAGTCACAACTGGTGGCACACAACTAAGATGGACCTCTGAGTCTGAGACCGACCTGGTTTACATAGTTCCAGAGCAGACAAGACAACATAGTGAGACCATACGTAAACAACAGCAACAATAAAATCAAACTTACAAACCCACCCAAAACAAGGTCTCCTCTGTGAAGCCTGGGTAACTGCTCCTGCCTGTCTAGCCAGCCATTTTATGTTGTTACTACTGTTACAAAGGAAACTTTCCCTTGTCCAAATTGATTGCATATTCTGTTATGTTCTGTGCTTTGGTGTTCTTGGAAACAAATCACAATAGAAGTCAGTTAGAACTGCTTTGCACAGTTAGCCACAGTAAACTTGGAACGGAACCAACCATCCAGCAGTGCTTCCTGGAGCTGTGTATGAGCGTTTATGGTTTTATGCCTTTATAATCTGCCCCTGGGATGGACCGCAACATAAGAGAGACACCTGTACTAATACAAGAAAGCTATTTGGGATGAGACTTCCATTTTGAGTAGGGGTCAAATAAAGTTTAAGTTCCCAAGACCTCCCTGGGAACAGACATCCTACTTGGCAGATAGACATGTGTATGTGGGTGACTGACACCCTGCTTGGCACGTTAAGACATAAATGTAAGGCAAGGCAAATCCCCTGCCCCAGTTGAATACCCCAACCAATGGGGGCAGGATAAGTGTACTACAAAGACATGTTCTTAAGGAAGTCTCCAATCCCTAAATCCTGATTGGTAGAATAACTCGGCGCAGATGTTTATGGATTTTAGACTTAAAAGCTCTGCAGGATCCTGGCTTGGAGTTGAAATCAGCTCCCAAGTCTGGTTTGTAGCCCTGAGCAATCAGTCCTAGCGCAAATGATCAATAAACTATCTCTGTCTGACTGATATTGGTGTTCATGTGGTTTGTGGGGCGTCTCCTGGATTACAACATCCTCATTTTTTGACACTAGCAACTAATATCTTGTTATTTTAAAAACGGCATTATAATAAATTGACTCTCAATGTGGACTAATTTTGGCCCATAGTATATTTGGTAATGTCTTAAATATTTTAAATTGTCTTTAGCTGTCATTTATGAGGCAGAGGAATACAGGGTATAACTAGTATTCAAATAGGACACTGCTAAACAACATACAATGCATAGCATTCTTTCAATGTACTGTCCAGACCAAAAATAAACAAACAAACAAACAAACAAACAAAAAACCAAGACCCAAACCAAAACAAAAAACCCCTGAAATTGAGAAACACCTGTGTAAGCCAGGATACCTCTGGCCAACCAAAACACATACAAATTGCCATTTAGCTGAAGTAGTCGCAGTCTGTAAACCACATAAAAGGTATGTTGCAGATCTGAAGGCAGCAAAGATGCTGGTACCTGTGCTCTTTGTGTTCTAGCAGCTGGCAGTCTCGACATGTCAGTTTATCACATGTTTCACAGTAAAGTTTCAACTGCTCTTTTTTGTGGAACGGACAAAACACTGGTCGCTGACTGGTTACACCAACTGCCTCTGCAAAAACAGAAAGCAGAAAGAAAATTACTATAATTGAATAATAAATCATTAGTGGTCCATCTCTACTCAATTTCACTGATATAAAAAAGAACTACCTTTCTTTCATCTATGCACTTAATTACAACTACTGCATTACAGATTTTGAAATATTAAATATTTTCAAGGCTGGTAGCTAAAGGCATCTGCCTCCAAGCCTGATGAACTAAGTTCAATCCTCAGGACCAACATGGTGGAAGGAGAACCAACTGCCACAAGATGTCTCCTGCTGGGTCAGGATGACAGCAAAGGGGTGGAGTGACATAGCTAGTCTAGTCCTGGAGCCAGCAGGACATGGTCTCTTTGTACTGATGGCTGCTGAGTCATAGGCTTGTTTGCATGATAATGTACATAATTTACTTCATGTTCCTCCTTTGAGGAATGTTCTTTGCCAAGGTTAACAAGCTCTAAGATAATCAGAAACAGCATGATTCTGGGAAGTGAGGAAGTGTCTGGTGATCCTCAGTAAAAATGATGATGCTATGACTGGCAGGACAGCCCTTAAGGCTGTTGAAAAAATTCTGAAAACATGAGTTCAAGAATACATAAGTCAGTGTAAGAGCTGTTCTTTACAGGATTTCCCAACTATTCAAAATATAAGCATGCAATATGAATTGTATGAGGGTTTCACACAGACCTGAAAGAACAGAGGGAGTTACACTAATAAGTCAGCATAGTCAGAAAGATATTAAAGGAGACATGATTTGATCAATAGAGGAAAAACCCTGGATCATGAAAGAGAAAAGAATAGTTACAAAACAGGACTCAGATAGATGATTATACATTATTGAGGGTAAAATGGTGGTCTCCTCCACAGAAGCCATTAAAAGCTAAATTGGATCCAGATATTATACTCTCTAAGATGTACACTCCAAATAGAGGTTGGGGACAGATAAAAAGTCTAGTATCAAGAAAAAAGATGATGGCTTAATGATATTTCTACTTTCTAGGATCGCATTAATACGTTCCAATAATAAGAGGAGTTACTGAGATGAAAAAGAAAAAATCCAAAGATTAAAATAATATATTGTGGTAGCTAAGAATTATAAAAATGAGCTACAATACTGCTTGCATTGGCACAAACAAGAGCTCACTAAATAGAAAATTATAAAAAATATTATGCGTCAAGCTAATTTTCTCACATAAAAATAGCCTCTATTACTAGTCTTGGCAACCACAAGTGCTGTGGACTTGCATAGGACTTGTGATGTTAAAAAATGTACTTGCTGTCTGGTTCATTTGCCTTGAATGTGGTCCGTATTTTAGTTTCTGAGAGTCAAGGGGCTAAGGTCATAAAATGCTGATTGGTGGAATGATCAAAAGGGAACCTGGGATAAAAGATTAAACTGATATGCAATTGCTAAGGAAGTGGCTTTATAAGACTGGGCTTTGTTCTGCAAGAGAGAGCTATCTAGAGCAGATCACAAAGCTATCAGCTTGCATCATTACTGATTCTGAGTCATTCTTCTGCTGCACCCATTCACCCTTTCCTCAGGTCTCTCTCTCAAGCTGAGGCTGGATCTTGGCAATCTACCACAAGGTACCCACATATATAATACATACACAGAATAAATAAAATTGTAAAAAAGAAAAAGTCTCAGAAAACACCTCTCAAGCATTTCTTAAGAAAAATGGATAGGATTTTTTAATTTAATTAAGGAGTAATTTAAACAGACATGTAGTGGCAAAAAAGAGAGAGATTTATATAATTAAAAAGTCTTCAGATAGTCCCTATGAGTATAAACTAACTGAATATTTTCTATCCCAAATATGAGACAGGAGGATCAAAATATGTGGACTAAGACTGGAAAGGTCGTTCAGCAATGAAAAGTACTTGCTGATCTTCCCAAGTACCTCAGTTCTATCCTAGCACCCACAGGCAGTACACAATCCTCTCTGACTCCAGTTCCACAGATTGATGTCCTCTAAATGGTCTGCCCATGTATCAGGCTCTAATGTGGTGGTACACAGACATACATCATGCAAAACATCTCTATATACATAACAAAATAATTTTCTTAAAAGTTTGTGGACTGTCCTGGGCTGGTTCCATAAACTGGCTCTCATGAATAGTGTCATAGTTGAATATGTATGTCTGTTATATACTGACATACTTCTTATGAGAGAGCTGTAATTTTCATTCCCCTCAGTTCTAGGAATTAAACCTAGAGCTTTATATAAGCTAAGCAAATATTTTCACACTGAGTACATACAACCCCAGCTATGTTTAGTTTTGTGAGGAGACTGAACAAAATTATACTCCCATCAATACTGAAAGTGTTCTTTTTTCCCTTTGTCCTTGTCAGATCTTTTTTTTTTTTTTTTAATTATAGCCACTCTGACTGCAATGAGATCATTTTCTTATATATTTTCTGTTGACTTGTACTTCTTTTTGACTAGATTATATGAGGAGAGGATTTTGATGTCTAATTTGTTTGTTCATATATTCTAAACTATGTGTGCTCACGTGTGTTTAGGTACATAAATGTACAGTGCATGTGTACACATGTGAGCATAGGTGTATAGATAAACCTCAGGTGTCATTTCTTAGAAGCCACCCAACTGTTTTTGAGATGGTAGTCTCTCACTAGAACCTAGAGCTGTCTCACAAGTGAAGCTGCTTGGGTCAATAAGCCTCAGGAATTGGCAAATGTCTGTGTTCCCATTCCCTGATGCTCCATCACTCACCCAGACTACAAGAAAGAGTCATCATGGTAGGCTTTTTTAATGTGGATATTAGTGACTAAACTCAGGTCCTTATGCTTATAAAGCAAGTACTTTACTAAATCCCATGTGTCAATATTTGTGTAATATTTTTTGGCCTATTTTGTCCTCTTGAGAGGCTGGAGAGATACCTCAGCAGTCAAGATCACTTACTACTCTTACAAAGGACCTCACTCAGTTAGGTTCCCAGCACCCACATCAGGTGGTTCAAAATTGCCCATTGCTCTAGTTCCATTTCACACATTTTCTTCTGACCTCTGTAGGTACTGCATGGGTGAGGAACATGCAGGCATGAAAGCAGGCACTTACACATTCACAATTTTAAAAAGTGTGTGTGTGTATAAAATTGTTATTGTTATTATTATCATCATCATCATCAATCATCATTATCATTATTAAGATAATGTTTGTTGCTGGGAAATGGTGATGGTGCACGTTAATCCCCACACTTAGGAGACAGGGGTAGGCAGATATCTTGAGTTCAAGACCAGCCTGGTGTACAGAGTGAGTTCCGGGAGAGCCAGGGATACAGAGAAACTGTCTCAAACAAAGCCAAACAACAAAAAAGATGAGACTTGTTTATTATTTGCGATACTAGGAATTGAACCCAAAGACGTGTCAGGCATTCTATCACTGAACTACATTCTCAGCTCTAAAAATGAATCTTTGTTTAGACTTCTTTCTTCAAAAAAAAATGCATAAACCTACATTTTCAGGTCTAAATGTAGAGTTTATGACTTCTAATCTTTTTTTTTTTTTTAAAGCTGTTTTCCCCCATAATAGGTAAAGTTTACTAAATTTAAATACTAGAGACAACTAAAATATTTATATGATTTTAAATTTTTAAAAAAACCTTAGAAGTAACCAGAAAGGAAAACTGAGTTAATAGAATTATCTTACTATAAGTTAATCAAAGTTGACAATAAAAAGTAGTAAAAAAAGCAAAGAACTGGGAAAATTTTCCTTCTTTCCTTTAAAGAATTCTTGTAGGTGCTAGGGGACAGCCTTGTTGGTAGAGTGTTTGCTTTGCAGACATGAAACCCTGGGTTCAATCCCTAATGCCTCAGAAATGCTAGCACAGGCCACAACCCCACCCAGCACCCGAGAGGTGAAGGCAAAAAGGATCAGAAGCTGGAGATAGATGATTCTTCACTATAATCAACTCTTGAGTTCATAATAACCACACTATGCAGCAATTTACATTGAATAGTATATCAGTCATTCATAGAACTACCAATGTAGAGTGAGTAAAAACAAAAGCCCAACTCTTCAAGAGCAGAACATCTTAAAACCAACTGAAAGTGATAAACTATAATTCAAACTTTAAACCCTTACCCTAAACCACATCAAGCATATAGTACACCTGTACTAGTAATTTAAAAAACCAAAACCAAACCAAACCCAAACTTTGTCGTTTTTTTTGAGAGAGGTCTCTCTAAATGATGCAGCTCTGGCTGTCACAGAACTTGCTACATACATAGGACAGGCTGGCCTCAAACTCCCAGAGATCCACCAGCCTCTGCTTCTTGAGTGCTAGGATTAAAGGTGTGCATCACCACACTCTAGTAATAGAAACTGAAAATAAAATTAAGGTAACTGAAAAGAAACAAGATTGATGGACTAAAAGATAATGATAAGTAACTGGGTAAATATATTCAAAAGACTATTTCTATAGACAAAAATAAAACCAAACTAACCCTGTAAGATAAAAAGAAAATGGTAAAAATTTATAAAACTCACAATGAAAAAAAAAATACAGAAAATTTTGGTAGTTGTTATAGTTTGGATGTGAAACCTTCCCCCCCCAACCCCACCCCCTCGACAAAAGCTCCCGTGTGGAAGGTTTGGTCCTCAGCTATTGAGCTAGTCACTAAGGTGACCGGATTTTGAATGGCTGTAACCTAGACAACGGGACTGATCCACTCTGCCTCTTCCTCCCAATTCCTGGGGCTATAGGCACGTGCAACAAACGATAAGCCAGAGCCCATTGCTTCATTTTAACCACCCATCCATAACCACATGGACAATTTTTGTTATTACTATTCTATTTCTATAATTACCAATCCACCAATTCCACTTTAATCATTCACATTTACTTAATTTAATATAATGGCTATATTACTAATCCCTTTATCAGTTCTAGCCAAAAGTCACCCTATTAATCAATACTTTGTACCTCCATTAGCCAGTTAAAATCCAAAAACAGTTCAACATGTCTTTATATGACTTTCCTATGTTCCATTTCTATAATACCTGACCAGCTAACCCAACCACATACATATCCAATTTTCTATACTGATATCCAGAATGCCAAGACCCTATGGAGAAAGTTTCATGGTCTACACTTCAAATGAAACACTGATGCTACCAAGCAACTCCCCCATCTCTATAGCTAGAGCTCTTCCAACTGGAGTTACTTGGCCTCCAACTTAAATCCCCGATCTGAGGTTGGGACTCTTTGTAAGTATTCCAGCAGAATTTGGTAGCCCAACTCTCATTACTTACTTGCTTATATTCTTTATTAGATACTCCTGTAGTACAAGAATCAACTCACATTCTCATTTCTAGTACTTAAATTGACTCAAGGACAAATAGGAGAAAAGCAAATCTTAAGGAAAAAAAAACAAACTTTTAAAACGTTATGTTAAATGGGGCTGGAGAGCTGGCTCATTAGTTACGAACATGTGTGATGGACCAGCCTGTTCAATCTTCAGGATGGAAGTCATTTTGTTATAAGGTCAGAACAAGTTCATTTCTGTTTGCTGCAAAATTCAAGTTGACTGTGCTTTACCCTGTTTCTGGAACATGACAACACCCTATGGAGTCCAACTCTGATAAGTTAAGATGTCCTGTCAAATAATTTTGAAATGTTCAGCCAAATTCTGAATATAACCAGAATTCCTCTAGAAATCCCCAACCCTTGAAAAGCCCCTAGTCTTGCAGGGTTTCCCTGGGCTACATACACCTTATCTCCTCCTGTACTCTATGTGGGTTTTCTCAAACTCCACTTTAGGGAGGTAGGACCTGTCTAGATTGCATAATTCGGCCAAAGAATTTAGGTAATGGTCTTCACTCTTACTCAGTGAGATTTACAAAAGCAAAGTTTTATTTCATTTTGTTTTCCTTCTGATTACATCAAATTGAATTTACAGAAGCAGAAAAGTTGGGAATATAAATTAAAGCAAGACTCAATATATAATTCATATAATACTTCTAAGTACAATTTCAAATAGAATGTTGACTTGATTCAAAAGGTATACTCTAAAGTACATGTACTATTTATAGCTGTATCAAAATAAGTCAGTATAGTAAATGTAAAATTACAGTTGCAGAGAGAGAAAAAGAGAAGTGTGGAAAAAACCTGATTCATTACCTGGAGATACTTCTTCTTTCTGCCTGACTGTGTGGTCTTTTGTGAACTTCACCCTCTGGTGAGCTCTAATACATGTCTTGCAGAGCCATTCAACACACTCTACACAAAACCCATTAGCTTCTGCATTGTCTTCACAGCTCGTACACACCTAACAATAAAAGAGTCTGGTCACATACACTGTTGGAAAAATTAAAAAGAATGAAACACTAACCAAATAGACTATCAGCTTTCTTATATTATCCTAAGTTAAAACTGATACTATGAATTAAACTATATGCATATTAAGATGAATATATTATCCATAAGAATTGTCTTTTTAGACAAGGTCTCGCTACGTAGCCCTGGCTGATCTGGGACTCAGTATTTAGACCAGGCTGGACTTGAACTCCTAAGACACCTGTTTCTGCTTTTAGGACAAAAGGTGTGCAACACTAGAGTGGACAAAGGATTACTTAAGCACATTTTTCTCCTTAGATTGACATACTAGATATTACAGGCACTAGGCAAATGATCTATGTAGAAATCATTTCAAGTGGTTTAAGAGACGGCTCCAGCTTCAGGGTTGGCTTCTAGCTCCCACATGATTACTTACAACCACCTCTAACTCCAGTTTAGGTCTGACATCTTCTTCTGGCTTCTGTGAGTACCAGGAATATACGTGGTGTACATATATACATGCATACAAATATTCATACATACAAAATAAAAATAAATAATAAAATAAAATGAATTAAATCTTAAAAAAGAAAACAATTGGAGAGATGGCTCAGCAGTCATGAGCACTTGTTGCTCTCATATAGAACGCTGGCATTCAGGTCCTCACACTCAAATGGCAGCTGATGACCATCTGTAACCCCAATGATAGTGAATCCAATGCTCTCGTCTGGCCTCTGAAGTCACCAGGAATGCTTGTGGTATAAATGCATGCATATATGTTGGCGAAAACACTTACAAATAAAGCAAAAAAAAAAAAATAGAAAATTAATTTTAAGTACATTTTTCTCCCTAATTCAGTATATTAGTCATTCCCAGTACTAGGCTAGGTACTGAGCACACAATGATAAGGACAAGTACACATTAAGTCTTTGTCCTTATACTGTTTACAATCCTCTTAGATAGAAGGACAGTGAAAATTCAAGTTGTTCTACTAGTTAGCTAAATGGTTAATAGCTGGATGGTTTTTGTTGACTTGAAAAAAATCTAGAGAAATCTCAAAACATTATTTTAAGTCCTTTATTTTATTTTTATATGTATGGGTATTTTGCCTGTAAGGATGTCTATGTAGTACATGTGTGCAAGTGTCTGTGGAGTTCAGAAGACAGTATCTGACCCTTGGGAACTAGAGTCACAAATGGTTGTGAGCCACCATAGACGCTGGAAACTGAACTCAAGTCTTCTGGAAGAGCTTAACCACTAAGCCATCTCTCTAGCCTGGGAAGAAAATGCCTCCATAAGATTAAGCTATTGAGGGTTTGAAGAGATATTTTAGTGGCTGGGAATGCTGGCTGCTCTTGCCCCGGGGTTCAGTTTATGGCACCCATGTGGCAATTTAGGGTTGTCTGTAGTTCTGGAGGATCCAGGGCCTCTTGTGGCCGGAGTGGGCGCTGCATGCACATGATAAATGGACATGCATGCAAGCTAGGAGCCCATACACATAAAATAGAACATAAAAGAAAAGAAAAAAAAAAAAAAGAAAGAAGAAAAGGGACTGGCATGTAGAGAAGTCTTCGGGTGTTAAGGAGGACCCCACTCACTATGGGCAGTGAAATCTCTGGGTAGGTGGCTTTGGGTTACATAAGCAGGCTGAGCAACCATGCAGCATTCCTTCATGGCCTCTGCTTTAGTTCTTGCCTCCAGGATCCAACTTGAGTTTCTGCTATGACTTCCTTTGATAATGAACTGTGATGTGAAATTTCAAGCTGAAATAAACCTTTTCCTTCCCAAGTTACTCTGGGTGTTTCACCTAGAAATCCTAACTACAACGATGGTCTTAAACAGGATACAGAACTCACTATTAAAATGAAGGTAATGATATAAATTTTAAAGATATATTTATTTATGTATTTTTTGTATGGGTACTTTGCATGTATGCCTGCACACCAGAGAATGGCATCGGATAGGTTGAGTTACCATGTGGTGCTGGGAATTGAATACAGAACCTTCAGAACAGCAGTAAGTGTTCTTAACCACTGAGATAGCTCTTCAGCCCCAAGAATACATATTTATTGAGTTCTTCTTAAGATTAAGTAGGAAAGGCACATTATTGCAATGATCACTTCTATTAAGAAGAGCCAATAAAGAAATGTACAAAAAGTCAGTGCTTATGAATGGAGACACAGAAGCAAGCTTTTCCTAAAAAGATTTCCTCAGCACCAAGCTATGAAAGCTACTAGATAGAAATCATTTAGTCAGAGAATAGCACCAAAAAACAAACAAACAAACAAACAAACAAACAAACAAAAAACCACGCAAGAGCTTGGCTGCTTTAAAGAACTGAAAGCAAGCAAGCAGCACTTTCCTACAGGAATCAAGGGGAGGACTGGAAGAGAAGGAGTTGGTTGGTGCAAGACAGGCAAGGGTCAGCTCAAGTAAGGCCACATGATAATGTCGCACTTTGTCTGAAGAGAAAGATTAAGAAAGGCATGGGCAGACTTATATTCTTAAAGCACTATTACTGCAATGCAAAGAACAGATTAGAGAAGTGGAAAGCATTCCTACATGAGGTTAATTGTATGGGGGTTAGCAGAAGTGAGGAAGGGAACAGAATGGAAACTTACAAAGCTTACAAGCACGCCTGGAGAGTGCACTGAGTACGGGAGGTGAAGTATCTCGTAGACGTATATAGCTGGGGAATGGTGAAGACAGTGGCAATACTGTCTTGGCAGTTGGAAACAAACAAACAAAAAATCATATAACTTAGAAGCTGCCAAATTTCCAAATATCTGGTATTTCCAGGAACAACAACAACAACAAAAATCTGCCTTTCTTAGGGCTTATCATCTTCACCTTTTCTCACACTGCTGGTATCTGCCAATCCTCTTTGCTTTCCCAATGCCACTCAGAATCCCATCTGCCGTTTCTCTCTCTTCCTGTGATTCTGTAGGTTTATGCTATATCTAGGGATATCCTTAAATTCAACTATCATATCTATAGGATGCCACTTAAATTTCTAATCTTCCACTGAAGGCTACAAAAAAGAGCAAAGAATAGGCACTGCTCCAGATCTTGGTAAATGAGACAAAATATAAGATGCAAGATATGGTAATACCTGTCATCCCGGGAGAGAAGCAAGAGGACTGTGAGTTCAAGGCCTGCACCCTGGGCTTCACTGGAAGAGCCTATTGCAAAATAGCAGCAGCAACAACAACAACAACAAAACAAAAAACAAAAACAAAGAAAGCAGCAATGCAGGAAATAAGTGCCACGGAGAGGCCTAGAGAAGCAGCCGATCATGCTGTAGTCTCCACAGTCAGTTTCTGGATTATCACCCAAAGCAAAGACCATGAGCCCAGGGTCTCCTACACAATACATACTACACTTGAGGTAAACTCACAGCCAATCCCATTACTTAAAGCTGCCTTCACAAGGAGATAGTTTATCCCCTGAAGCAAGCCCAGTGTGGCCTTTGGGGAGTAGTGTGGACACTGTTAAAACAACCCAATTTTAATTAGTATTAACTAAGTTCTTTTATAAGTAACTTGAGTCCTAAACTCCACTGGAACCAACAAGTTGAAAATGAAGAAGTGGGGAGAAAGCACAGAAACAACTCAGTAGACAAAATTAACAGCTGTTTTCTAACTAGACTTAGTTTTTTCCCAGATCTTGTTATAAAGAAAAGAAACTGTCTATGAGATAATGAACCAAAAGTCATAGGTACACAAATTTACTATTCTTACACATGCAAGAGAATTCACCTTAGCAGGGCCATTCCATGATAGAAAACCACAGATTCTCCCTAGGGATAAAGTCTCTACATTTAGGCTTAAAGGAGTGAAAAAGAAAAGATATTGTTGTGTATCTAAATTCAGCACCTTGGACAATGCTACTAAGCAAAGCTTTCAGAGCAACACCATGAACATAACTTTCTTAAATGTATAAAGTCCTGGGGATGAGAGGCAGCTCAGAATGTAGGGCTCTTTTCTACCTGACAACACAAGGCTAATGACCTAAGATTGATGCCCAGAGGACACAGAAAAATGGAAGGAGAAAACCAACTTCACCAAGTTGTCTTCTGTTTTTATCGTAGCCAACAAATATGTAGATACATGTACACACTAAAAATATTGTTAAAATGTAGAAATCTTATTGATCAAAAATATAATGTAAGTCATTTGAGCGATTATACAGTTTACAAAAGGAGGCTGGGGCTGGAGAGATGGCTCACTGGCTAAAGACACACTTGTAGCTCTTGCAGAGGAACTGGGTTAGGTTCCCAACACCCTCAAGGTATTCACTATTGTCTTTACCTCCAGTTACAGGGGCTATGATGCCCTCTTTAGGCCTCCACAAGCATTGCACACACATAGTATACTTACCAGAATGCAGGCAAAGCACCAATATACATAAAGATAAATCTTTTTTAAAAGGAGTCTAAAGTAACATTTCAACACCTAGTAACTCAGTACAAAGAAATACTAAATATAGCATAATGTTTCTTTCTATCATACAGATATATAATGATAAAGTCAGAGGCTTCTACATTGGCACCGTTTTATGCCTAAGCTCAACTATTCACTATCAGTCATCATTGTTCTGAAGTTTGGCTATTTATATAAATTCCTTCAGCTTCATCATGAGCGGTGAAGGCTTGAATTTACACTTACCTGATTAGACTTTTCTACTGTACTACTGGGAACCTCAGTGGTGTCCTTCACAAAAAAGTTGTCTATGATGTGTCTCTCAGCACACTCTTGGCTGCAAACTGGGCATCGAATGACTCCAACTGAGAAAGACAAAATGGAATTTGAAGTTTAACATACTGAGGACTCTAAATCTCATTTACACTGTAATTAGTTGGGGGCTTTTGTTTCTGATTTTTTAAAGTTCATATCCCTCTTTCTAAATTCATAAGGAATCTATGTATGCACGTGTCATGTATTCTATATCTATAGCATAATAAGATGCATATAAATATGCATTTTATACATATTAAATATACTAAATGTTGTACACGCCCTTTTAAGTTACATGCCCAATGGCTTTTGTTCTTACTGATCAGTAATCTCTCTATCACTGTTTTTCAAACCTAAGTAGTTTTGTGTTCTTTGTGTATTTGAGATTAGGTCTTGATAGGTCACCATGCACCAATGTCCCATGATTTCTACAGAACAAGGAACTCTGGATCTCCAGGCCTACAGAATCAGAATTTCTGGAGGAATTACAATCATCTCTCTTTAAAGGCTCCTCAAGCTATTAAGAAGTATTATTTTTTGTTTTTCTTGAATAGTTGCAAACTTTTTCTACCGGGAAAAGTTCTTTCTCAGCCATTAAACAATACATACAGAGCACTGATCTATCTTATAACGGAAACTTCAACAAGGCTCACAGACGCTCGTGGTTGGAACGTGAATGTCCTCTGCAGGCTTAGCTGGCTGCACTATTTGGGGGCTTTGGAAACTGCAGGAGGGAAGAGCTAGTTAAAGGAAACAGGTCAGTGGAGATATGCTTTGAAAATCATATTTGCCCCCAGTCCCTCTACTACTTCCTGTCTACATGAAGAAAATAGTTTCCTCTAAATGCTCCCTGTGTTATCATGGGCCCAGAATCAACAGAGCAAAGGACATCTAAAACCAGGAGCCTAAATAAATGCTTCTTCCCCTTTAAACTGTTTCTATCTGGTATTTTGTCATAGCAATGAGGAAAGTGACTGATACAAATGTATTTTTTTAAAGTGAAATACATTAAAAACAACACAAAGACGTCCATAGGTCAATTTTATCTGTGTACATTCAAATAATAAAAATTTAAACACACACACACACGTTTAAAAATTCATCTGAGATCTCACATATGTGGTGATCTAAATCTGATCCTCAACAGTAAAGCAAATAGAAATTTTAAGTTGTTTTGTTTTGTTGTTTTACCACTTGGACTACATTCCACACAAGAGCCAATGATTATTCAACAAAAGCTCTAATACCAGGCATGAGAATTCCTTTTCCAGTTATTGGTCAGAGGCATCCAAGAGATTCCCCAAACAGTATGTTACTGGTGTTGCCCTTGGTTGCCTTACAGAAACTGAAGGTCACCCCTTACTGCTGAAGACACTGTGCACTTCAGACACAAGACCTGGAAGAACTGAGCTGCAGCTGACTGGAAAGCCTCACACTGAGAGCTTGTTTTCCTAACACTAGCAGGTGCTATGCAAGCTTCTGAGGGCAAGAAGGCACCAGGCGTCTTACCCAGCTGTAACCCCTATAAACCATGATAACCTTAAGAGTGCAATAGTGGCACACATACTGGTGATAACCAAGCTTTCCAACTGAACTAAAATCTACTCAACAGGAGGAAAATCGTGCCAGGTACTAGAAACTTCGCCAAGTGCCTAGGGTTAGGTGAGGCCATGGACTGTAGAGGAGAACCCACCACCATCACTTTACCAAACTAGCACAATTTCAAACTACACTCTATTTATCCAAACACCCCAGATAAATGTAGCTCTTACCCCTCATCCAAGAAACCTCTCAACAACAGCTGGGAGACCACTACAGAAACCCATAACTGGTTAAAAAAATTCAGAGAAAAAAGTGATCATGGGGTGCCCAGCCAAGACTCAGGGGAGAGGGGTAGAAAGACTGTGTGAGCTAAGGACCTGCACATTTGCTCTGAGAATGGCCCTGCTAGAAATGACAGCACACAGCAACATGACTGTCTCAACAAGACCTACAGACAGTCTCTAGGAGTGACAAGCAGTAGCACTGCCTTAACAGACAGGCTAATAGAGAAGCAGGTGGCACAGCAGTTAAGGAATGCTAAGGGAGGAGAAACAGTTTTCCCCTGCGGAGGAACCCCTCAGGTTATCTAATTCCAAGTGGTCAGTTCTGAAATCATATACACATACAAGTAACAAACACTAAATGGATTGAGCAGGTTTATTTATATATCTATGGCATAATATATACTAAAGAAAAAAAGAGGCCATGATTTTAAGAGGGAGTACGGTGGGGGGGGGGGGGATACATGGGAGAGATTGGAGGAAGAGAAGGGAAGGAGAAAATGATATAAATTTAAATTAAAACTATTTTATAATACAAATTATTAAGTACTTAATAAATTTTACAAGATAAGAGTGATCAATGCTAAGAAAAATGTATTCTAAAACAAAAACTCTAAATGATGAAGAAAACATGTCAATACAGCTAAACATTCAAGGTTGTTTCTAATTCTTACTAGCATTTTTGATGGCAGAATATGTCTATTAAGTAATGACACTTAACCACTAAGCCATAGGTAAATACTATGGTATTTTTGTAAGAAATCAGCAAAAGCAAAACTGAATATGCATACCAGAAACATGTATATAATGAATATGGAACTAGAAACCAGCAGGAAAACAGATGAACTCTTCAAGTTGCTGGGGTGGCTACTAATTACCATTCAGGAAAGAGGGGATGATTAAATTCCTACTTTACCTGATGCCCCCCCCCCCAAATTAGATCAAAATTTTTAAAATTGGCCAGACATGCAAATGCATTCCTTTTATCCTAGTAGACAAAGGCAGGTGGATCTCTGAAAAACCACCTGATCTACATACAAAGTAACTTCCAGAACAGACACCTGTCTTAAAGCAAAATATCAACTTTAGAATCTGGCTGGAGAGACAGCTCAGTGGCCAGATGTGCTCATCACCAGTGACAGCCAGAGTTTTATCTGTGGGATGAACACAGGAGTGGAAAGAACTGACTTCTGTAGGTTCTGACTTCTATATGCACATGTGGCATAAGCACCTCCACCCCCACAGATAAAAGTGTTATCAAAAATACCTGCCACAGTTGGATAGCTAGTGGCCCCCAGGTACCGATGTTAAAAGCTAGATGTCTAAAGTACAACAACCAAGTGGTGAGACTGCATGATAGGGCCTAGTGATGTAGGAGTCATGAGGGGTGTGTCTGGTCAGGTCACAGAGTCATGAGGGTGTTCCTAGTGAGGTCATAGAGTCATGAGGAATGTGTTCAGTGAGGTCACAGAGTCATGAGGGGTGTGTCTTCAGAGGAAGTTTTATGATCCTGACTGCTTTCTCCTGGTTCCTACTTGCTGATGAAACAGATGAGTGAATTTTGTTCTGCTACATATTCCCATCATGATGATGTCATACCACAGGTGCAAGGCAAAAGGACAACCCAGCATGAATTGAAATCTATAAAACTGCGGGCCAAATATATGTGTATACTTCCCGCATCCTCCTCCCTCAGCCCCCTGTGTGCCATTACACAAAACAAATATTTTTCTCTTTGTAAATCTCTGGTAGTTTGAATTTTTTTTTTGTTTTGCTTTGTTTGTTTAATAATAAGGGAAACCTAACAGTACACTCTCATAATAACAGAAAATTATTTGTGAACTCAAAAGAAAGAAAGATTTTTCAGGCAACAAATAAAGACCAAGATCAAAATAAAAAAATCCAACTTTGTTTGCAGAAATACAAATTGTTGGGTGTGGTGGCAGTAGCCTTTAATTCCAGTTGCAGGCAGGCAGATCTGTATGAGTTTGAGGCCAGCCTGATTTACACAGTTAGTTCTAGCCAGAACTACATAGGGAGACCCAGTCTCAAAAAAAAGAAAAAAGAAAAAAAGAAAAGAAAAAAAAATACAGGTAATTAAAAAATTGTTCTGCTGAAACTAAGAAGAGAAGCCCTTAAGTACACATGATTACTATTTAACATTAGCCCACACTTAGGCAGTTAAAGGTTGTTATGGAGGTGCTCAAGGCCCTATCACAGCCCTCCAAGACTGCAAGGTAGTTAATGGTTGCTTCCGGTGTGTGCTAAGATGTTTTCTTCAGTAGTGCAGTCATTGCAGGTGCCCATGATCCTGTAAGTCACACAGTTAACCTCTGGTTCACTGTGCTGTAGTTGAGTCTGCTCCATCATGCTTTACCTGAGGTGACATGTTTGTTTTATCTTTTTTTTTTTTTTTTTCATTTTGGTTTTTGAGACAGGATCTTTCTATGTTCTAAAACTAGACATGTAGACCTAGCTGGCTTCAAACTCACAGAAATCCTCCTGCATCTTCCTCCCAGAGTGTTATGATTAAAGGCAAATGCCACCATGGCAGGCCTATGTGTCATCTCATGTCTTTCCTATGTTGCTCCCCACCCCACACACATGAGAATGTACTCCAGGTTGACCTTGAAGTCACCAAGCAGCTGAGAATGACCTTGAATTCCTGACCTTCCCGCCTTCACCATCCAAATCTTTGGGTAACAGGCATGTTCCACCATGCCCATCTTCCTAATCCTTTTAAAGGAGAATCGTTATTTTGTACTGTCAGTGGCTACATAAATCTACACATATGATGAAATGGAACACAACTCCATCCACTACCATGCTAGTGAATATTCTTTGTTTTGATATCATACTGTGATGTCTGTGAGTCTATAATTGCTTTCAAAGTGAAATAGTTAAAAAAACAAAAAATAAACCCCAACCCTTTCTTGGACTGTGCTTTCATGCTCAGCCCAGGTTTAACAGATAGGAGTGGCTTTACTTCAGAGTACTCACTGTTGCTTGTTCTTGTTGTTCAATTAAATGTTGAAACTATCCTTTATATGCCTCTATGGAAAACACGTTTTTGCCACGTATGGCTTGTCCTTGTGGTTGTATACAGCTTGAATTCTTGAGAACTTCACTTATGACCGTTTGTAACCCTCAGTATAAACTGTTCAATGCTCTGAATAAAGTCAGCTCCACTGTCCTGGGTCCCACTGCTTCTGAGGTTGACACATAAGGATGTCCGCCTTCCTGACATCTGACCCTTTTACCTGCTCTAAGACTTTCTCTGTCACTTACCGACTTCCTATGTTGTCTACTTAGTGTCTGGCCATCCCAAGCACAATATAAATTCCATAAAGACAGACATGTTTGGTTTCTTACGTTCACTGATAGTCGAAAGCACACAACAAATGGGCCTGGCCACATAATGGTCAATAAACATTTGTTGAGTAAATGTACAACTTCCTTTGCACAAAGCATGTATTTGTGATCCACAATTAAAAAATCATATAGAACTCATACTTAACCATCTAGAGACATGTTCTAAGAACGCCAGTAGCATTTTACATAAAAGTCTTCCTTTATAACATTTAAATGTCTGTACAGTAGCAACAAGCTCGTGTGCCACATTCAAAGAATAGCTAAATAGTAGCAAAATAAACAAATTATGAAACAAAGAAATTGGCTGAGTCAAAATGAAAATTCAAGAAAGCACACAGAACTAATAAAACTAGAAGAAAAGCCTAATGATGGTTAACAAAAAATTATAGCAGTGGCTATGTCTAGAAAAAGGAAGCAGGGCTCTTCAAAGACATTTGAATTCTTTCTGAAGTAAATGAATACCTTCCAACCCCAAGAAAGAAGCCTTATCCAAATCAAAGGCTTGCTAGCTTCTGCATGAACCTCTCACCTGGTTCTGGAAGAGCCCAAGGACTATCACCTTCCCCATATCACTTCTATTATATTCACAGTTACTATGACTTACTCATGGTCCCATACTCTGATTGGAATGTCTGTGGTT
>NW_023046176.1:0-20069 GCF_011762505.2 Arvicanthis niloticus
TTCTCTGGATGCCCTTGTGAACTCTTCTCTCATTGATGCCCTTCTGTCTTCTCTCTCTGGATGCCCATCTGTTCTGTTCTCTCCTGGATGCCCTTCTGTCCTCTCTCTCTCAGGATGCCCGTCTGTCCTCTTTGCATCTGAATGCCCTCTCTCTTTCCTCTCTTACAGATGTGCTTCTGTGATCTCCTCTCCCTGGAAGCCCTTCTGTATTCTCTTCTCTCTGGGAGCCTTTCTGTTCTCATCCTCTCTCTGATGCCTTCTGTCCTCTCCTATCTCTGCGTGCCCTCTGTTATTCTCCTCTCTGGATGCCGTTCTGTTTTCTCCTCCCTCTGGTCCCTTCTGTCTCTCCTCTCTCTTGTCCCTTCTGTCCTCTCCGTTCTTTGAATGCCTTCTCACTCTCCTCTCTCTGGATGCCCTGTGTCCTCACCTCTCTCTGGATGCTTTTCTGTCCTCTCCTCTCTCGGGATGCCCTTCTTCACTCTCCTCTTCTGGATGCCCTTCTGTCCTCTCTTCTTTCTGATGCCCTTCTGTCTTCTCCACTCTCTGGATGCCCTTCTGTTCTCTCCTCTCTGTGCATGCGTTTTTGTCTTCTCCTCTTTCTGGATGCCCTTCTGAACTCTCCTCTCTATGGATGACCTTCTGATCTCTCCTCTCTCTGGATGCCCTTCTGTTCTCTCCTCTCTCTAGATGCTCTTCTGTCTTTTCCTCTATCTGGATGGCTTTCTGTCTCTCCTCTCTCTGGATCTATTCTGTTGTCTGCTCTCTCTCTCGATGCTCTTCTTCACACTCCTCTCACTGGATGCCCTTCTGTCCTCTCCTATCTCTGGGTGCCCGTTCTGTTCTCTCTCCTATCTCTGTTCCCTTTTTGTCTTCTCCTCTCCCTCTGAATGCCATTCTCTTCTCTCCTCACACTAGATGCCCTTCTGCCCTCTATTCGCTCTGGATATCTTTCTGTTCTCTCCTCTCTCTGGAGGCACTTCTGTCTTCTCTTTCTCCCTATGCCCTTCTTTTCTCTCGTCTCTCCCGATACCCTTCTGTTTTCTCCACTCTCTGGATGCCTGACAATTTTCTCCTCACCCTGGATACCCTTCTGTCTTCTCCTCTCTCTAGATGCCCTTCTGTCTCTAGTCTCACTGATGCCATTCTGTCCTCTCCTCTCTCAGGATGCCCTTCTGTTCTCTTCTCTCTCTGGATGTCCTTCAGTCTTCTGCTTTCCCTAATAAGCTTCTGTTCTCTCCTTTTTCTGGTTCATCTCCTGTTCTCTCATCTCTCTGGATGCCCTGCTGTTTATCTTTTCTCACGGGATGTCCTTCTGTCCTGTTCTCTCTGTTGATGCCCTTCTGTCTTCTCCTTTTCACTGGTTGCACTTCTGTTCTCTCCTCTCTCTGGATGCCATGGTGTCCTCTCCTTCTGGATGCCATTTTGTTCTCTCTTCTCTCTGGATTCCCTTCTGCATTCTCCAATCTCTGGATGCCCTTCTATTCTTTTCTCTCCCTGAATGCCCTTCTGCCCTCTCATCTCTCAGGAAGCCTGTCTGTCCACTTCTAAATCTAGATGCCTTCTTTCTTCTCCTCTTTCTGGATGCCCTTCTGTTCTCTCCTCTCTCTAAACGCCCTTCTGTTCTCTCCTCTATCTAGAGGCACTTCTGTCTTCTCCTCTCACTGAATGGCCTTCTTTACTCTTCTCTCTGGAGGCCATTCTGTCCTCTCCTCTCTCTGGATGCCTTTCTGTCTTTTCCTATCTCCCGATGCCCTTCTGTCTTCTCCTTTTTCTGGATACCCCTCTGTTCTCTGCTCTCTCTTCATACCCTTCTGTCTATTCTCTCTGGATGCCTTATGTTCTTTCCTTTTATGGATGTTCTTCTGTCTTCTCTGCTCTCTGAAACCATTCTATTCTGTACACTCTCTGGATGGCATTCTGTTCTTTCCTATCTCTGGATACCTTCTGTACTCTCCTCTCTCTGGATGCCCTTCTTCACTCTCCTCGCTCTGGATGCCCTTATGTCCTCACCTCTCTCTGGATGCCCTTTTGTCCTCTCCTCTCTCTGGATGCCCTTCTTCACTCTCTTCTCTCTCTGGATGCCCTTCTGTCCTCTCATCTCTCTGGATGCCCTTCTGTCCTCTCCTCTCTCTGGATGCCCTTCTGTACTCTCCTTCTCTGGATTCCCTTCTGCCCTCTCTTCTCTCTGGATGCCCTTCTGTCCTCTCCTCTCTCTGGATGCTCTTTTATCTTTTCCTCTCTTCGGATGCCCTTCTGTCCTCTTCTCTCTCTGATGTCCTTTAGTCTTCTGCTCTCTCTGGATGCCCATCTGTTCTCTCCTTTTTCTGATTCTCTTCTGTTCTCTCTTTCCCTAATGCCCTTCTGATCTCTCCTATCTCTGGGATGCCCTTCTTCACCTACTCTGTGGATGCCCTTCTGTCCTGTCCTCTCTCTGGATGGCCTTCTGTCCTCTCCTCTCTTGCATGCCCTGCTGTTTCTCTCCTCTCTCTGGATTCACTTTTTGTCTTCTTTCTCACTGGATGCCCTTCTCTTCTATCCCTAGATGCCATTCTGTCCCCTATTCTCTCTGGATGACTCTATGTCTCTCCTCTCTCTGGATGCCCTGTCCTCTCTCTCTTCTGGATGCCTTCTGTTCTCTCCTTTCTCTGGATTCCCTTATTTTCTCCTCTCACTGGATTGCCCATTTCCTTCTCTCCGCTTTCCTGGATGCCTTTTTTGTTCTCTCTCTATCTAGATGTCCTTCTGTCTTCTCCTCTTTCTGTATGGCCTTCTGTACTATTTTATGTGTATGCCCTTCTTTCCTCTCCTCTCTCTGGATGCCCTTCTGCTCTGTCTTCTCTCTGGAGTAAATCTGTCTCCTCCTCTCTCTGGATGCCCTTCTGTCTTCTCCTATCTCCTGATCCCTTCTGTCTTCTAACCTTTCTGGATGCCCTTCTGTTCTCTTATTTCCCTGAATGCCTCTACTGTCCTCTGCTCTCTAAGATGTCCATTGGTCCTCTTCTCTATCCGGATGCTCTTCTTTTCTCCTATTTATGGATGCCTTTCTGTTCTCTCCCTCTCTGTACGAACTTCTGTTTACTCCTCTCTCAGAATGCCCTTCTTCACTCTACTTTCTCTGGATTCCCTTCTGTCCTCACCTCTCTCTGGATGCCCTTCTGTCCTCTCCTCTCTCTGGATGCGCTTCTTACTCTCCTCTCTCTGGATGCCCTCTGTCTTCTACTCTCTCTGGATGCCCTTCTGGTCCTTCTCCTCTCTCTGTTTGCCCTTCTGTTCTTCTCTCTCTGGATTCCTTTTTGTCTTCTCCTCTCTCTGGATGCCCTTCTCTTCTCTCCTTTCTCTAGATGCCCTTCTGTCTTCTCCTTTCTCCCTATGGCCTTCTTTCTCTCGTCTCTTCCTCTATGCCTTCTGTTTTCTCTTCTCTCTGGATTCCAGAAAATTTTCTCCTCATTCTGGTACCATTCAGTCCTTCCCCTCTCTCTAGATGCCCTTCTGTTCTCCTCTCTCACTGGATGCCTTCTGTCCTCTCCTCTCTTTTGGATACCCATCTGTCCTCTTCTCTCTCTGGATGTCCTTCAGTCCTCTGCTCACTCTGGATGGTCTTCTGTTCGCTCACTCTTTCTGGATTCTCTCCTGTTCTCTCCTCTCACTGGATCCCTGTCTCCTCTCCTCTCTCTGATGCCTTTTTTTTCTTCTCCTCTTTCTGGATGCCCTTCTGTCTTCTCCTATCTCCCGAGCCCTTCTGTCCTCTCCTCTCTCTGGATGCCCTTCTGTTTCTCTTCTTCCTGAATCCCTTCTGTTTTCTCCTCTCTCTTAATGCCCTTCTGAACTCTGCTCTCCATGGATACCCTTCTGTCTTCTCCTCTCTCTGTATAGCTTTCTGTTCTCTCCTCTTTCTGGATCCCTCTGTCTCTCTCCTCTCTCTGGATGCCCTTCTTCGCTCTCCTCTCTCTGGAGGCCGTTATGTCCCTCACCTCTCTCAGGATGCCCTCTGTCCACTATTATCTCTGGATGCCTTTCTCTTCTCTCCTCTCTCTGGATGCCCTTCTGACCTATTATCTCCATAGATGCCCTTCATTCTTCTCCTCTCTCTGGATGGCTTTCTGTTCTCTCTTCTCTCTGGCTCCCTTCTGTCCTCTGCTATCTCTGGATGCTCTGCTTCACTCTCCTCTCTCTGGATGCCATACTGTCCTCTCCTCTCTCTGGATGCCCTTCTGTCCTCTCCTCTCTCTTGGTGCCCTTCGTTCTCTCCTCTCTCTTGATTCCCTTCTGTTTCTCTCTCTGATGCCCTTAAGTCCTCTCCTCTTTGTGATGTATTTCTGTCTTCTCCTCTTTCTGGATGCCCTTATGAACTCTCCTCTCCATGGATGCCCTTCTGATCTCTCCTCTCTCTGAATGCCCTTCTATTCTCTCTGCTCTCTAGATGCCCTTCTGTCTTCTCCTATCTCCATGCCTTTATGTCTTCTCCTCTTCCTGGATAACCTTCTGTTTTCTGCTCTCTCTTCATGCCCTTCTGTCCTCTATTCTCTCTGGATGCCCTTATGTTCTCTCCTTTCTCTGGATGTTCTTCTGTCTTCTCCTATCTTCCGATACTCTTCTGTCTTCTCCTTTTTCTGGATGTCTTTCTATTCTATCCTCTCTCTCTAGATGCCCTTCTATCCTCTCCTCTCTCTGGATGCCCTTCTGTCCTCTCCTCTCTCTGGATGCCATTCTGTTATCTCCTCACTCTGGATGCCCTTCTGAACTCTTCTCTCCATGGATGACATTCTGTATTCTTCTTTCACTGGACAGCTTTCTGTTCTCTCCTCTCTCTGGATCACTTCTGTCCTCTCCTCTCTCTGGATGCCCTTTTTTACTCTCTTCTCTCTGGATGCCCTTCTGTCCTCACCTCTCTCTGGATGCCCTTTTGTCCTCTCTCTGCATGCCCTTCTTCACTCTCCTCTCTCTGGATGCCCTTCTGTACTCTCCTCTCTCTGGATGCCCTTGTGACCTCTTCTCTCCATGGATGCCCTTCTGTCTTCTCCTCTCTCTGGATGGCTTTGTGTTCTCTCCTCTCTCTGCATCCATTCTCTCCTCTCCTCTCTCTGGATGCCCTTCTGTCCTCACCTCTCTCAGGATGCCCTTGTGTCCACTTCTCCATTTGGATGCCTTCTCTCTTCTCCTCTTTCCAGATGCGCTTCTGTGCTCTCCTCTCTCTGGAAGCCCTTCTGATCTCTCCTTTCTCTGGATGCCCTTCTGTCTTCTCCCCTTACCGGATGCCCTTCTACCCTCTCCTCTCTTTGGATACCCTTCTCTTCTCTCCTCTCTCCGGATGCCTTTTTTTCTTCTCCTCTCTCTGGATGACCTTCTGTTCTCTCCTCCCTCCAGATGCTCTTCTGACTTCTCCTCCCTCTGGATGCCCTTCTGTCCAATCCTCTCTCTGGATGCCCTTCTGTCTTCTCCTTTCCCTGGATACCATTTGTTCTCTCCTCTTTCTGGATGACCTTCTGTTCACTTCTCTCCCTGTATGCCCTACTGTCCTCTCCTCTCTCAGGAAGGCCGTCGGTCCTCTTCTCCATCTGGATGCCTCCTCTCTTCTCCTATTTACGGATGCCCTTCTGTTCTCTCCTCTCTCTGTACGACCTTCTGTTTTCTCCTCTCTCTGAATGCCCTTCTTCATTCTACTCTCTCTGGATTCCCTTGTCTCCTCACCTCTCTCTGATGCCGCTTCTGTCCTCTCCTCTCTCTGGATGCCTTTCTTCACTCTCCTCTCTCTGGATGCCATACTGTCCTCTCCTCTCTCTGGATGCCCTTCTGTCTTCTCCTCTCTCTTGGTGCCCTTCTGTAATCTCCTCTCTCTGGATTCCCTTTTTGTCTTCTCCTCTCCCTGGGTGCCCTTCTCATCTCTCCTCTCTCTAGACACCCTTCTGTCCTCTATTCTCTCTGGATGCCTCTCTGTTCTCTCCTCTCTCTGGATGCCCTTCTGACCTATTCTCTCCATAGATGCCCTTCTGTCTTCTCCTCTCTCTGATGGCTTTCTGTTCTCTCCTCTCTCTGGATCCCTTCTGTCCTCTCCTCTCTCTGGATGCCCTTCTGTTTTCTCCTCTTTCTGGATTTTTTCTGCCTTCTGCTCTCTCTGGATGCCCTTCTGTCCAATCATCTCTCTGGATGACCTTATGTTCTCTCCTCTCTCTGGATGCCCTTCTCTCTTCTCCACTCTCTGGATGCCCTTCAGATCTCTCCTCTCTGGGATGCGTTTCTCTGTCTTTTCCTCTTTCTGGATGCCCTTATGAACTCTCCTCTCCATGGATGCCCTTCTGATCTCTCCTCTCTTTGATGCCCTTCTGTTCTCTCCTCTCTCTAGATGTCCTTCTGTCTTCTCTTATCTCCCGATGCCCTTATGTCTTCTCCTCTTTCTGGATAACCTTCTGTTCTCTGCTCTCTCTTCATGTCCTTCTGTCCTCTATTCTCTCTGGATGCCCTTATGTTCTCTCCTTTCTCTGGATGTTCTTCTGTCTTCTCCTATCTCCCGATACCCTTCTGTCTTCTCCTCTTTCTGCACATTCTTCTATTCTCTTCTCTCTCTCGATGCCCTTCTGGTCTCTTCTTTCCTGGATGCCATCATGTTCTCTCCTCATTCTGGATGCCCTTCTGAACTCTTCTCTCAATGGATTCCCTTCTGTATTCTCCTCTCTCTGGATAGCTTTCTGTTCTCTCCTCTCTCTGGATCACTTCTTTCTCTCCTCTCTCTGGATGCCATTTTGTCCTCTCCTCTCTCTGGATGCCCTTCTGTCTTCTATCATCCCTGGATGCCTCTCTGTTCTCTCCTCTCTCTAATACCCTTCTGTCCTCTCCTCTCTCTTGGTGTCCTTCTGTTCTCTCATCTCTCTGGATTCCCTTTTTGTCTTCCTCCTCTCCCTGGGTGCAATTCTCTTCTCTCCTCTCCTCTCTCTAGATGCCCTTTTGTGCTCTCCTCTTTCTGGATGACCTTCTGTCTTCTCCTTTCTCCCTATGCCCTTCTTTCTCTTGTTTCTCCAGATGCCCTTCTGTCTTCTCCTCTCTCTGGATGCTCGACAATTTCTCCTCACTCTGGATACCCTTCTGTCTTCTTCTCTCTCTAGATTCCATTCTTTCTCTCATCTCACTGGATGCCATTCTGTCTCTCTCTCCTTTTTCTGGATGCCCTTCTGTCCTCTTTTATCTCTGGCTGTCCCTCAGTCTTCTGCTCTCTCTGGATGGGCTTCTCTTCTCTCCTTTTCTAGATCTCTCTTGTTCTCTCATCTCTCTGGATGGGCTTCTGTTATCTCTCCTCTCGGGATGCCCTTTTGTTCTCTCCTCTCTCTACATGCCCTTCTGTCCTCTCATCTCTCCGGAGCCCTGATGTTCTCTCCTCTCGTTGGATGTCCTTCTGTCTTCTCCGCTCTCTGGATGCTCTTCAGTTTTCTCCTCTCTGTGGATGCATTTCTGTCTTCCCCTCTTTCTGATGTCCTTCTGAACTCTACTCTCCATGGATGCCATTCTGATCTCTCCTGTCTCTGGATGCCCTTTCTGTTCTCTCCTCTAACTAGATGCCCTACTTCGCTCTCCTCCATCTGGATGCTCTTCTGTCTTCTCCTCTCTCTGGATGCCCTTCTGTCTTCTTCTATCTCCCGATGCCCTTCTGTCCTCTCCTCTCTCTGAATGCCCTTCTGAACTCTTCTCTCCATGGATGCCCTTCTGTCTCTCCTCTCTCTGGATGCCCTTCTGTTCTCTTCTCTCCATGGATTCCCTTCTGTCTTCTCCTCTATTTGGATAGCTTTCTGTTCTCTCCTCTTTCTGGATCCCTTGTTTTCTCTCCTCTCTCTGGATGCCCTTCTGTTCTCTCCTCTCTCTGGATGCCTGTCTGCCCTCTCCTCTCTCTGATGCCCTCTGTCCTCTCCTCTCTCTGGATGCCCTTCTTCACTCTCCTTTCTCAGGATGCCCTTCTTCACTCTCCTCTCTCTGGATGCCCTTCTGTCCTCTAATATCTCTGGATGCCTCTCTGTTCTCTCCTCTCTCGGTATGCCCTTCTGACCTCTTCTCTCCATTGTTGCCCTTCTGTCTTCTCTCTCTCTCTGGATGACTTTCAGTTCTCTCCTCTCTCTTAATCCCCTCTGTCCTCTTCTCTCTTTGGATGTGTTTCTGTCTTCTCCTCTCTCTGGATGCCCTTCTGTTCTCTCCTCTCTCTGGATGCCCTTCTGATCTCTTCTCTCCATGGATGCCCTTCTGTCTTCTCCTCTCAATGGATGGCTTTCTGTTCTCTCCTCTCTCTGATCCCTTCTGTCCTCTCCTCTCTCTGGATGCCCTTCTTCACTCTCCTCTCTCTGGATGACCTTCTGTCCTCACCTCTCTAAAGACGCACTTCTGTCCTCTCCTCTCTCTGCATGCCCTTCTTCACTCTCTTATCTCTGGATGCCCTTCTGTCCTCTATTATATCTGGATGTGTCACTGTTCTCTCCTCACTCGGGTTGCCCTTCTGACCTCTTCTCTCCATGGATGCCTTCTGTCTTCTCTCTCTCTCTCTCTCTCTCTCTCTCTCTCTCTCTCTCTCTCTCTCTCTCTCTGGATGCCCTTCTCTCCTCACCTCTTTCTGCATCCCTCTGTCCTCTCTTCTCTCTGAATGCCCTTCTTCACTCTCCTCTACCTGGATGCCTTTCTGTCCTCACCTCTCTCAGGATGCCCGTCTGTCTGTCTTCTTCTCCTTCTGGATGCCTCTCTCTTCTTCTCTTTCCAGATACGCTTCTGTGCTCTCCTCTCTCTGGAAGCCATTAAGTGTTTCTCCTCTCTCTGGATGCCCTTCTTCACTCTCCTCTCTAGGGATTCCCTTGTGTCCTCACCTTTCTCTGGATGCCCTTCTGTCCTCTCCTCTCTCTGGATGCCTTTCTGTCCTCTCCTCTCTCTAGATGCCCTTCTGTCCTCTCCTCTCTCTGGTGCCCTTCTCTTCTCTAATCTCTCTAGATGGCCTTCTGTCCTCTATTCTCTTTTCTCTCTGGATGTCCTTCTTTGCTCTCCTCTGTCTGGATGCCCTTCTGTCTTCTCCTTTATCGGGATGCCCTTCTGTCTTCTCCTTTCTCCCTATGCCCTTATTTCTCTCATCTCTCCCGATGCCCTTCTTTATTCTCCTCTCTTTGGATGCCAGAAAATTTTCTCCTCATTCAGGATCCCTTCTGTCTTCTCCTCTCACTAGATGGCCTCTTTTCTCTCATCTCACTGGATACCATTCTGTCCTCTCCTCTCTATGGATGCCCTTCTGTCCTTTTTCTCTCTCTCGATGTCCTTCATCTTCTGCTTACTCTGTATGGCCTTCTCTTCTCTCCTCTTTCTGAATTCTCTCCTGTTCTCTCATCACTCTGGATGCTCTTCTGTTATCTCTTCTCTCGGGATGTCCTTCTGTCCTCTCCTCTTTCTAGATGCCCTTCTTTCTTCTCCTTTCTCTGGTTGCCCTTCTGTTCTCTCCTCTCACTGGATGCCATTTTGTCCTCTCCTCTCTCTGGATACCCTTCTGTTCTATCCTCTCTCTGAATGCCCTTCTGTTCTTTCCTCTCTCGGGATGCCCTTGTGTCCTCTACTCTCTCTGGATGCCCTTCTGTTCTCTCCTCTCTCTGTATGCCATTTTTGTCCTCTCCTCTCTCTGGATGCCCATCTGTTCTCTTCTCTCCCTGGATGCCCTGCTGTCCTCTAGTCACTCAGGATACCTGTCTTTTTTTCTTCTAGATCTAGATGCCTTCTCTCTTCTCCTCTTTCCGGATGCCCTTCTGTTCTCTCCTCTCTCTGGAAGCCCTTCTGTCTTCTCCACTCTCTGGATGGCCATCTGTTCTCTCCTCTCTCTAGATGCCTCTCTGTTATCTCCTCTCTCTGGATGCCCTTCTGTTCTCTCCTCTCTCTAGATGCCCTTCTGTTCTCTCCTCTCTCTAGAAGCTGTTCTTTCTTCTCGTCTTTCTGCATGCCTTTCTGTTCTCTCCTCTCTCTGGACACCCTTCTGTTTTCTTTTCTCTCTGGATGCGCTTCTGTACTCTCCTCTCCCTGGATGCCCTTCCATCCTCTCCTATTACTGGATGCCCATTTGTCTTCTCCTCTCTCTGGATGCCCTTGTGCTCTCTCCCGTCTCTGATGCCCTTCTGTTCTCTCCTCCTCTGGATGCCCTTCTGTCCTCTCCTCTCTATGGATTCCCTTCTGTCTTCTCTTTTTTTCTGGATGCCCTCCTCTCATCTCCCTCTCTCTGATGCCCTTCTGTCTTCTCCTCTCTCCTGATGCCCTTCTATTCTCCCCTCTCTTCTGATGCCCTTCTGTCTCTCTCTCTCTGGATTCCCTACAATCTCTCCACACTTTAGATTCCCTTCTGTCTTCTTTTCTCTCTGAATGTCCTTCTGTTCTCACCTCTTTCTGGATGCCCTTCTGTTTTTTCCTCTCTCTGTATGGCCTTCTGTATTCTTTTTTGTGCATGCACTACTTTCCTCTCCTCTCTGTGGATGCGCTCTGCCTTCTCTTCTCTCTGGAGGCCATTCTGTCCTCTCCTCTCTCTGGATGCCTTCTGTGTTCTCCTAACACCCGATGCCCTTCCGTCCTCTCCTTATTCTGGATGCCCTTCTGTCTTCTCCTCTCTCTAGATGCCCTTCTGTCCTCTCCTTTCTCAGGATGCCCTTCTGTCCTCTTCGCCATCTGGATGCCATCTCTCTTCTCCTCTTTCCAGATGCGCTTCTGTGCTCTCCTCTCTCTGAAAGCCCTTCTCTTTTCTCCTCTCTCTGGATGCTGTTCTGTTTTCTCCTCTCTCTGAATGCCCTTCTGTCCTCTCCTCTCTCTGGATGCCCTTTGTATTCTCCTCCCTCTGGATGCCCTTTTGTTCTCTCCTGTCTCTGAATGTGCTTCTGTCCTCTTCTCTCTCTTGATGCCCTTCTGTCCTCTCCTCTCTCTGCATATCCTTCTGTCTTCTCCTCTCTCTGGATGCCCTTTTGTTCTCTCCTCTCTCTACATGAACTTCTGTCCTCTCATTTCTCTGGATGACCTTATGTTCTCTCCTCTCTCTGGATGCCCTTCTGTCTTCTCCTCTCTCTGGATGCCCTTCTGTCTTCTCCTCTCTGTGGATGCCCTTCTGAACTCTCCTCTCCATGGATGCCCTTCTGATCTCTCCTCTCTCTTGATGCCCTTCTGTCTTCTCCTCTCTCTGCATATCCTTCTGTTTTCTCCTCTCTCTTGGTGCCCTTTTGTTCTTTCCTCTCTCTACAGGAACTTCTGTCCTATCATTTCCCTGGATTACTTATGTTTGCTCCTCTCTCTGGATGCCCTTCTATCTTCTCTGCTCTCTGGATGCCCTTCAGTTCTTACCTCCCTGTGGATGAGTTTCTGTCTTCTCCTCTCTGTTGATGGCCTTCTGAACTCTCCTCTCCATGGATGCCCTTCTGATCTCTCCTCTCTCTGGGTGCCCTTCTGTTCTCTCCTCTCTCTAGATGCCCTTCTGTCTTTTCCTCTCTCTGGATGGCTTTCTGTTCTCTCCTCTATCTGGATCCCTTCTGTTCTTTGCTAACTCTGGATGCCCTTTTTCATTCTTCTCTATCTGGAAGACCTCCTGTCCTCTCCTCTCTCTGCATGCCCGTCTGTCCTCTCCTCTGTCTGATGCCCTTCTGTTCTCTCTCCTCAGTCTAGATTCTTTTTTTGTGTTCTCTTCACACTGGATGCCCTTCTCTCTCTTCCTCTCTCTTGATGCCCTTCTGTCCTGTATTCTCTCTGGATGCCTCTCTGTTTCTCTTGTTTCTCTGGATGCCCTTCTATGCACTCCTCTCTCTGGATGCCTTCTGTCACCGTCTCTCTCAGGATGCCCTTCTGTCTTGTCTTCTCTCCCTATGCCCTTCTGTTCTCTCTCATCTCTCCCGATGCCCTTATGTATTCTTTTCTCTCTGGATTCCTGACAATTTTCTCCTCACTCTGGATACCATTCTGTCTTCTCCTCTCTCTAGATTCTTTTTTGTGTTCTTCTCTTCTCTCTCTAGGTGTTCTTCATTATTCTGCTCTCTCTGGATGGGCTTCTGTTCTCTTGTCTTTCTGGATTCTCCTCTCTTCTCTTCTCTCTCTGGATGCAATTTTATCCTCTCCTCTCTCTGGAAACCCTTCTGTTCTATACTCTTATTGGATACCCTTCTTTCTCTCCTCTCTTCTGGATGCCCTTCTGTCCTCTGTCTCTCTCTGGGTGCCCTTCTGTATTCTCCTCCCTCTGGATGCCCCTTTTTTCTCTCCTCCCTCTGAATGCCCTTCTGTACTCTCCTCTCTCTTGATACCTTCTGTCCTCTCCTCTCTCTGCACATGCCTGTCCTTCTCCTCTCTCTGAATGCCCTTTTGTTCTCTCCTCTCTCTATATGAACTTCTGTCCTCTCATTTCTCTGGATGACCTTATGTTCTCTCCTCTCTCTGGATGCCCTTCTATCTTCTCCTCTCTCTGGATGCCTTCAGTTCTTTCCTCTCTGTGGATGTGTTTCTGTCTTCTCCTCTTTCTGGATGCCCTTCTGACTCTCCTCTCCATGGATGCCATTATGATCTCTCCTCTCTCTGGATGCCCTTCTGTTCTAATCCTCCCTCTAGATTCCTTCTGTCGTTTTCCTCTCTCTGGATAGCTTTCTGTTCTCCCCTCTATCTGGATCTCTTCTGTCCTCTGCTATCTCTGGAAGCACTTCTTCACTCTTCTCTATCTGGAAGACCTCCTGTCCTCTCCTCTGTCTGGATGCCCTTCTGTTCTCTCCTCTGTCTGGATTCCCTTCTGTTTTCTCCTTGTCTGGATTCTTTTTTGTGTTGTCCTCTCACTGATGCACTTTCTTCTCTCCTCTCTTTTTATTCCTTCTGTCCTCTATTCTCTCTGGATGCCTCTCTGTTCTCTTGTTTGTCTGGATGCTCTTCTGTGCACTCATTTCTCTGGATGCCCTTCTGTCACCATCTCTCTTGGGATGCCCTTCTGTCTTGTCTTCTCTCCCTATGCCCTTCTGTTCTCTCATCTCCCCCCCCCATGCCCTTCTGTCTTCTTTTCTCTCTGGATTCCTGACATTTTCTCCTCACTCTGGATACCATTCTGTCTTCTCCTCTCTCTAGATGCCCTTCTGTGTTTCTCCTCTTCTCTCTCTTAGTGTCCTTCACTATTCTGCTTTCTCTAGATGGACTTCTGTTCTCTCATATTTCTGATTTCTCTTCTCTTCTCTCCTCTCTGTGGATGCAATTTTGTCCTCTCCTCTCTCTGGAAACCCTTCTGTTCTATCCTCTCTTTGGATGCCCTTCTGTTTCTCCTCTCTCTCTCCGGATGACCTTCTGTCTTCTCATCTCTCTGGATGCCTTTCTGCTGTCTTCTCTTTCTGGTTTCACTTCTGTACATTCCTCCCTCCGGATGCCCTGCTGTCTTCCCCTATCTCCGGATGATCTTCTGCTCTCTCCTCTTTCTGGTTTCCCTTCTGTACTCTCCTCCCTCCGGATGACCTGCTGTCTTCCCCTATCTCCAGATGACCTTCTGCTCTCTCCTCTTTCTGGATTCCCTTCTGTTCTCTCCTCTCTCCCGGATGCCCTTCTGTCTTCTCCTCTCTATGGATGCCCTTCTCTCCTCTCCTCTCTCCGTATGCCCTTATGTCTTCTCCTCTCTCCGTGAATGCCCTTCTGTTCTCTCCTCTCTCCAGATGCCCTAATGTCTTCTCCTCTCTCTGGATGCCCTTCTGTTCTCTCCTCTCTCTGGATGCTCTTCTGTTCTCTCCTTTCTCTGGATTCACTTCTGTCTTCTCCTCTCTCAGGATGCACTTCTGTTCTCTCCTCTCTCTGAATGCCCTTCTGTTCTCTCCTCTCTCTGGATTCGCTCTGTCTTCTCCTTCTCGGATACGCTTCTGTTCTCTCCTCTCTCTAGATGCCCTTCTGTTTTTTCCTATCTCTGTATGGCCTTCTTTACCCTTTTCTGTGGATGCCCTTCTGACCTTTCCTCTCTCTGGATGCCCTTCCTTTCTCTCTTCTCTCTGGAGGCCATTCTGTCCTCTCTTCTCTCTGGAATCCTTTCTGTCCTTCTCTTCTCTATGATGCCCTTCTCTCCTCTCCTCTCTCTGTATGCCCTTATGTCTTCTCCTCTCTCCGTGAATGCCCTTCTGTTCTCTCCTCTCTCAGATGCCCTAATGTCTTCTCCTCTCTCTGGATGCCCTTCTGTTCTCTTCCTCTCTCTGGATGCTCTTCTGTTCTCTCCTCTCTCTGGATTGACTTCTGTCTTCTCCTCTCACTAGATGCACTTCTGTTCTCTCCACTCTCTGAATGCCCTTCTGTTCTCTCCTCTCTCTGGATTCGATCTGTCTTCTCCTTCTCGGATACGCTTCTGTTCTCTCCTCTCTCTGGATGCCCTTCTGTTTTTTCCTATCTCTGTATGGCCTTCTTTACCCTTTTCTGTGGATGCCCTTCTGACCTTTCCTCTCACTGGATGCCCTTCCTTTCTCTCTTCTCTCTGAGGCCATTCTGTCCTCTCTTCTCTCTGGAATCCTTTCTGTCTTCTCTTATCTCCTGATGCTTTTCTGTCTTCTCCTCTTCTAGATACCCTTCTGTTGTCTTCTCTCTCTGCATGCCCTTCTGTCCTCTATTCTCTCTGGATGCCCTTATGTACTCTCCTCTCTCTGATGTTCTTTTGTCTTCTCCGCTCTCTATATACCTTTCTATTCTCTACTCTCTATGGATGCTCTTCTTTCTTCTCTTCTCTCTGGATGCCCTTCTGTCCTCTTCTCTCTCTGGATGCCCCTCTGTCTTCACCTCTCTCCCTATGCCCTTCTGTTCTCTCATCTCTCTGGCTTCCCTTCTGTCTTTTCCTTTATCTGGATGCATTTCTGTTCTCTCTTCTCTCCGTATGCTCTTCGGTCTTCTCCTCTCTCTGGATGCCCTTCAGCTCTTTCCTCTCTCTGGGTGCCCTTCTGTTCTCTCCTCTCTCCAGATGCCCTATTGTATTCTCTCTCTGGATGCCCTTCTGCTCTCTTGTCTCTCTGGATGCCTTTTTGTACTCTCCTTTCTCCAAATGCCCTACTGTCTTCTCCTCTCTCTGGATGCCCTTCTGCTCTCTCCTCTTTCTGGATGCGCTTCTGCTCTCTCCTCTCTCCTCTCTCCAGAATGCCTTTCTTTCTTCTCCTCTCACCAGATGCCTTCTGCTCTCTCTCCTCTCTGGATGCCCTTCTGTTCTCTTCACCTCTACCAATGCCCTTCTGTTCTCTACTCTCTCTGGAGTGCCCTTATGTTCTTTACTCTCTCCGGACAACCCTATTGCCTTCTCTCTCTCAGGATGCCCTTCCTGCATCTCTCCTCTCTCTGGATGCCCTTCTGTCCTCTCCTCTTTCTGGATGCCCTTCTGTTCTCACCTCTCTCAGGATGACCTTCTGTCTTCTCCTCTCTCCCGATGCCCTTCTGTTCTCTCCTGTCTCCAAATGCCCTTCTGTTCTCTCCCCACTCTGGATTCGCTCTGTCTTTTTTTTCTCTGGATTCCTTTCTATTCTCTCCTCTCTCTAGATGCCCTTCTGTTCTCTCCTCTATCTAGATGCCCTTCTGTCTTCTCTTCTCTTGTATGGCCTTCTTTACACTTTTCTGTGGATGCCCTTCTGACCTCTCCTCTCTCTGGATGTCCTTCTTTGCTAGCTTCTCTCTGGATGCCATTCTGTCATCTCCTCTCTCTGGAAGCCCTTTTGTCTTCTCCTATCTCCTGATGCCGTTCTCTCTTCTCCTCTTTCTGGATAACCTTCTGTTCTCCGCTCTCTCTACATGTCCTTCTGTCCTTTATTCTCTCTGGATGCCCTTATGTTCTCTCCTCTCTCTGGATGTTCTTCTGTCTTCTCTGTTCTCTGGATACCGTTCTATTCTCTACTCTCACTGGATGCCCTTCTTATTTCTCTTCTCTTTGGATGCCATTCTGTTCTCCCCTCTCTGTGGATGTGTTTCTGTCTTCTCCTCTCTCTGGTTGCCCTTCTGTTCTGTCCTCTCTCTTGATGCCTTCTGACATATCCTCTCCATGGATGCACTTCTGTCTTCTCCTCTCTCTGGATGGCTTTCTGTTCTCCCCTATCTCTGGATCCCTTCTGTCCCCTCCTCTCTCTGGATGCCCTTCTTTATCTCCTCTCTATGGATGCCCTTCTGTCCTCTCCTCTCTCTGGATTCCCTTCTGTCTTCTCCTCTTTCTGGATGCGGTTTTATTGTCTCCTCTCTCTGAAAGCCCTTCCATTTTCTCCTCTCTCTGGATATCCTTCTGTTCTCTCCTCTCTCTGGATGCCCATCTGCCCTCTCCTCTCTCTGAATGCCATTCTGTTCTCTCCTCTCTCCGGATGCCCTTCTGTATTCTCTTCTCTTTGGATTCCCTTTTGTCTTCTCCTCTCTTTGGATGCCCTTTTGTTCTCTCCTTTTTCTGGATGCCCTTCTGTTCTCTCCTCTCTCCGGATGCCCTTCAATATTCTCCTCTCTCTGGATGCCATTCTGTTTTCTACTCTCTCTCTTGATTGCCTTTTGTCTTCTCCTCTCTCTGGATGCCCTTTTGTTCTCTCCTCTCTACAGATGCCTTTCTGTCTTCTCCTCTCTCTGCATGCCCTTCTGCTCTCTCCTCTCTCCTGATGCCATTCTGTACTCTCCTCTCTTTGGATTGCCTTCTGTCTTCTCCTCTCTCTGGATGCCCTTCTGGTCTCTCGTCTCTCTAGATTCCCTTCTGTTCTCTCCTCATTCCAGATGCCCTTTTGTCTTCTCTACTCTTTGGATTCCCTTCTGCTCCCTCCTCTCTCTGGATTCGCTTCTGCTCTCTCCACTCTCTGGATTCTCTTCTGTCTTCTCCTCTCTCTGGGTGCTTTTCTGTTCTCTCCTCTCTATGGACTCCCTTCTGTTTTCTCCTCTCTCTGGATGCCCTTCTGTCCTCTCTTCTCTCTGGATGCCCTTCTGTTCTCTCCACTCTCTGTATTGGCTTTTTAATTTCTCCTCTCTCTGGATAACCTCTGCATTCTCTTCTCTCTGGAGTCCATTCTGTCCTCTCCTCTCTCTTGCTGCCCTTCTGTCTTCTCCTAACTCCCGATGCCCTTCTGTCTTTTCCTCTTTCTGGATGCCTTTCTATTCTCTGCTCTGTCTATATGCCCTTCTGTCCTCTACTATCTCTGGATTTCTTTCTGTTCTCTTCTCCCCTGGATGCCCTTCTGTCCTCTCTTCTCTCAGGATGTCCCTGTGTCCTCTTCTCCAACTGGATGACTTCTCTCTTCTCCTCGTTCCAGATGTGCTTCTGTGCACTCCTCTCTCTGGAAGCCCTTCTGTTTTCTCCTCTCCATGGATGCTCTTTTGATCTTTCTCTCTCTAGATGCCTTTCTGTTCTCTCTTTTCTCTAGATGCCATTCTGTCTTCTCCTCACTCTGGGTGGCTTTCCATTCTTTCCTCTCTCTGGATCCCTTCTGTCCTCTCCTCCCTCTGGATGCCCTTCTTCACTCTCCTCCATCTGGATGCCCTTCTGTCCTCTCCGGTCTCTGGATGCCCTTCTGTCTTCTCCTATCTCCCAATGCCCTTCTCTCTTCTCTTCTTTCTGCATGCCCTTCTGTTCTCTTCTCTCTCTAGATGCCCTTCTGTACTCTTCTCTCTCTGGATGCCCTTCTGTTTTCTTCTCTCCTTGATGCCCTTCTGCCCTCTCTTCTCTCAGGATGCCCATTTGTCCTCAACACCATCTAGATGCCGTCTCTCTTCTCCTCTTTAAAGATGCGCTTATGTGCTCTCCTCTATCTCAAAGCCATTATGTTCTCTCCTCTCTCTGGATGCCCTTCTGTAATCTCCTCTATCTGGGTGCCCTTTTGTATTCTCCTCCATCTGGAAGCCCTTTTGTTTTCTGCTCCTTCTAGATGCCCTTCAGTATTCTCCTCTCTCTTGATGCCCTTCTGTCCTCTCCTCTCTCTGCATGCTCTTCTGTCTTCTTCTCTCTAAGGATGCCCTTCTCTTCTCTCCTCTCTCTAGATGACCATTTGTACTCTCATCTCTACATGAACTTCTCTCCTCTCATCTCTGTGGATTCCCTTATGTTCTCGCCTCTCTCTGGATGCCCTTCTGTCTTCTCCGCTCTCTGGATGCCCTTCAGTTCTCTCCTCTCTTTGGAGGAATTTCTGACTTCTATCTCTGGATGCCCTTCTGAACTCTCCTCTTCATGGATGCACTTCTGTCTTCTCCTTTCTCTGGATGGCTTTCTGTTCTCCCCTCTCACTAGATCCCTTCTGTATTCTCCTCTCTCTGGATGCCCTTCTTCAATCTAATCTCTCTGGATACTCTTCTGTCCTCTCCTCTCTCTGGATACCCTTCTGTCCTCTTCTCTCTATGGATACCCTTCTCTCCTCTCCTCTCTCTGGATTCCCTTTTGTTCTCTCCTCTCTCTGGATTCCCTTTTTATCTTCTCCTCTCGCTGGATGCCCTTCTCTTCTCTCATCTCTCTAGATGCCCTTCTGTCATCTATTCTCTCTGGATGCCTCTCTGTTCTCTCGTATCGCCGGCTTCCCTTCTGTCTTCTACTTTCTCTGGATGCTTTTCTGTTCCCTCCTCACTGCAGATGCCCTACTGTCTTCTTCTCTCTCTGGATGCCTTTCTGCTCTCTTCTCTCTCAGGATGCCCTTCTGTTCTCTCCTCTTCCTGGATGCCCTTCTGTTCTATCCTGTCTCGGGATGCTCTTCTTCCCTCTCCTCTCTCTGGATGTCCTTCTGTTTTTTCCTACCTCTGGATGCCCTTCTGTCCTCTTCTGGCTCTGGATGCTTTTCCATCTTCTCCTCTCTCCCTGGGCCCTTCTGTTCTCTCGTCTCAACAGCTTCTCTTCTATCTTCTCCTCTTTCTGGATGCACTTTTGTTTTCTCCTCTCTCCGGATGCCCTTCTGTCTTCTCCTCTCTCTGGATGTACATCTGATCTCTCCTCTGTCTGGATGCCCTTCTGTTCTCTCCTTACACTGGATGCCCTACTGTCTTCTCCTCTCTCTTTATGTCCTTCTGTTCTCTCCTCTCTCCGGATGCCCTTCTGTCTTCTCCTCTCTCTGGATGCATTTCTGTTCTCTCCTCTCTCTGGATGACCTACTATCTTCTCCTCACTCCCAATGTCCTTCTGATCTCTACTTTCTCCAAATGCCCTTCTGTTCTCTCCTCTCTCTGGATGCCCTTCTGTTCTCTCCTCTATCTAGATGCCCTTCTGTCTACTCTTCTCTCTGTATGGCCTTCTGTACTATTTTATGTCGATGCGCTTCTTTCCTCTCCTCCCTCTTGATGCCTTTCTGCATTGTCTTCTCTCTGGAGGAAATTCTGTCTCTTTCTCTCTCTGGATGCCCTTCTTTCTTCTCCTATCCCCGATGCCCTTCTGTCTTCTCCTATTTCTGGTTGCCCTTCTGTTCTACGCTCTCTCTAGATATCCTTCTGTCCTCTCCTCTCTCTTTAAGCCCTTCTGTTCTATTCTCTCTCTGAATGCCCTTCTGTCCTCTCCACTCTCAGGATGCTCATCGGTCCTCTTCTCCCATACTGGATGCCTCCTCTCTTCCCCTATTTAAGGATGCCCTTCTGTACTCTCCTCTCTCTGGACGCTCTTCTGTTTATGCCTCTCTCTGGATAACCAGTCTGTTCTCTCTCCTCTCATCTCTCGGATTGCCCATTCTGCTCGTCTCCTCTCTACTTGAATGACGTTCTGTTCTGCTTCCTCTCCATCGGAGATGCCCCTTCTGTATTCTCCTCTCTCCTGGCAATTCCCTTCTGTCTTCTCCTCTCTTTTGGAAGCCCTTCCTGTTTCTCGTCAGGTTACGGGATGCCCTTCTAGTCTTCCTCTCTCGCGGATGCACTTCTATCTTCTCCTTCTCCTGGATGCCCTTACTGTTCTCTCCTCTTCTGGGATGGCCCGTCTAGTACTCTTCTTCTCTATGGATTGCCCTTCTGTCTTCTCCTATGCTCTGATGACCCTTCTAGTTCTCTGCTTGATCTCTGTATGAGGGGGGGGGGGGGGGGGCCCCTTCTGTTCTCTCCTCATTCCAGATTCCCTTTTATCTTCTCCTCTTTTGGATTCCCTTCTGCTTTCTCTTGTCTCTGCATTCCCTTCCGTCTTCTCCACACTTTGCATGCCCTTCTGTCCTCTC